>NW_017307596.1:291035-303309 GCF_000935625.1 Nanorana parkeri | reverse complement strand
GCCTCGTGACTCCAGGAGATGTTGAAAGGTGATGCGAGGAATCTGACACTGCACTGTTGCCCTTCTGTTGTCTTGTACTAGTCTTGCCACTCTCCGTTCTGCCCTAACATTGACTAGTCGCTGACGGCCACAATTTGCACGTTCAGACCAAGATTTTCGGCTGACAGTCCAGTCTTTAAACACTTTAACAACAGCTGCTCTTGAACATTTAACGAATTCTACTTTTTTTGCTGATACTCGCTCCATGGCTTGAGCGCCAACAATCATACCACGTTCAAAGGCTGTTAAATCGCGTTGTTTACCCATATTACCAAATCACTTCTACTGTCGTGGTAAACAACCTGCTTCCCTATTTATAATGGTCTGGCCCCCTAGCAACTTCAGCGCAAAATTATAGCTAATTATAGCTAATTTGCCTACAAATGTCAGGTGGTCATAGTAATCTGGACACTCAGTGTAAACAGTTGTATACAGGTGCTCATGGCAACAGAAAAAGCTTGAATTTCGCAGTGCAGGCATAAATATGACTCTATGCTAGAAACCTCAGGATTTATGAAAATTAACCCTTGCAGTGGGGCTGCCCCCACATTGCAAGGGTTAAGTGCTCGTTTTGGTCTAGGGACAAAATAAAAGAAGATATACTCACATGATCCTCTATCCCATCTAGCTGCTAGGCAGATCCCCACAGCCTCTTCTCCAGGCTCCGGCGGTCTAAGGACTCGTAACATTACTAGTCCAATGCAGGGCTATTAGATGTGAGGACACGAAGGGACATACCACAGCTAAAGCGGAGGGTGTAGAGAGAGGTGAGAGGTCACTGCCACAGGACGAAGGATCAGGTGAGTGTATCTTCTTTATTTTCGCCTGTAGACCAAAATAAGCAATTAACCACTGCAAGGGTTACTTTCAAGAAATCCTGGAGTTCTTATTTAAATATTGCTCAGTGAGCTAAGTATCTCCGTTTACTGTCTTACAATCTCATATTTATCTGAAAGGTGGAGTTATGTTTTATTATCACAAGAACACTTTTGACAGAATGAAAAGTTTTTATTTTCTTTTCTTCATCTGTGAAACTAAGAAAAGGCTGGGAACTGAACCATAAATGTCCAGACTCTTTATGATGTGCACAAAACTGTAGGAGTTTATCTGTTGTAATGATAATCTGAACAAGCTGCCCAGCACTGCAACTGGTTATATAATTTGTTGAGGGATTTTGTGTGCAGGTTTGCTGTTCACTAAATAATACTGCTTATTTATAACAGGACTTTCAGTGATATGTCCTCAGTGGCCACTAATGTGCAGCTTCCATTGTCCTCTCTGGCTGCACAGTCTTATACACCATATAAAAAAAGGGGGATGTTCACGTAATAAAATATTGATTCCTTATTATTTCATTTTTGATGGGCATAAAAAACATGATATTATAATGAAACAAGTTCCGGGTCAGTGACTAAGATGTTATGGTAGCTGGGGATGTGCATGATAGGTAAAGAAATAGCATTTCTGTAATGAGGGCAGAAATTGCAGTCTGCATATTTCTTTCATGATTATTTGGCTGGTAATAATGAAGGCAACAAGTTATAGAAAATTAGCTCCAGTAGTGATCCTGGAGTGAACTTAAGTCCATTACTCAAATATTCAACTGGCGTGTTAGTCAACCTCTTTTAAAAAAGAGGTCCAAATGACCACTTACTAATTAACTTAATGAAGAAGTGTGGAAGTCATCTCTTATGCTACAGTGGTAGGCAACCTTGGCACTCCAGCTGTTGTAAACCTACAATTCCTGTGTGGCAAGACTCTGACTGCCAAAAGCAAAGAAATGATGGAATTTGTAGTTTCGCCACAGCTGGCGTGCCAGGGTGCCTACCCCTGCTATAGAAGAAATGCACACTCATCCCTATGTGTGACATGTGGTTACAAGTCAGGATTCAATGGTGATACCTCTTTTAGTGTTGCAGGTAGCTGTAGCATGGGCTACTTTGGTAAGTTCCTGCTTCCTCTCTGCATTAGCAAAGTAAATTAGTCAACACTCCTAGGGAGCACTAAACCTGTCCACAGAACTAAGCAGCTCATGTAGTGCAGATTGGAGAGATAAATCACATTTATGTTCTGAATTAAGAGACCTTATACATGTTTAATACAAAAAGGCAGTGCTCAGGAATCATCTATTGCACCTAAGAAATTCCAGTGCACAATTCTCAAAAATTATGATCAGCCAATCGGTCTAATGCACACGAGTACTCAGCAAACAATCTGCTTTCCTCTAATTACCTAAGTAATGGATGTACTGAACCTGTCTCACTATCGCACAAATTCCTCCAACAGTTTATTTATTTCAGAGAAACATGTAGTGCTTAAAATAATAATTTTAAAAATATCACCATATGCCTAATGTTTACCTCATAGTGAAAAACAGATATTATTACTTATTTTTTATGCTCCCCATTGCCATCTAGCGTTCATAATGTGGTATTTTCCTGCTATTAAATATGCCTTGAAAAGAAAATATGCTAATAATGTTTGTTTTTTTCCTCTCTCCCATTCACATAGATCAAATATTCATGGAGTTTTTCAGGACAAATAGCTCTGAAAATGGTTTAGAAATACACCCCTTAGTTTTTTTTTTTTTAATAATTTACTTTTATTTAAAATCTTACTTGATGTATATATCTATATCAGATGCTGCAATTTAATATTATCTGAAAAGCACTGGGCATATGGTGATCATATAAATTTTCTTTATATAAGCACGGCTGCTAAAATTCTAGGTTGAGGTGTTAGTGTGGAATAATCCTGAATGTTTTTTCCCATATGTAGAAGCAAAGCATTTTTTTCCCTACTTTACTCATATTTTGAACACTGTACCCACCACATACATTCCTGTCTTAAAAGGCACTTACAATCTAATATATACACTTTTTATTGCCATACATAAAGCAGATCTTGCTGTATGTTTTCTGTTGGTGTATTCTCAAAATTCACTTACCGGTATTTTTTTTTCAAAAGAATTGCCTTTTCCTCTTTACTACAGCTGGTATGAGACTGTGCCCTAAATGTAAGTTCATGTCCTTAGTCTTTCACTCAGGGGTAAACAGAGGCTTCTGTGCTTGACCAAGACCCAGGAGCTACAATATAAGGTGGCTATTGATGTTGTAGTCACTTTTAAGCAAGCTTTGATCACTTTGATTAAATCAATGCATTGTAATGTGGTAACTGTTACTTGTAAGCATTTAAAATTCCATGCACAACCCCTACTTCAGTGTATATGCATGTCTCAATATTTGTATATATATGAGCATTGACAATCTCACGTGCCAGCTTTAAGATCATTCCTTTTTCAAGTAACATAAAGGTAACAACAGGCTGCTATATAGTGTGTGATTCTAGCTCACATAGCCTAGCTTTCTTCCAGTATTCGAGCAGTATGTAACAAATGAAATAATACATTATATGTGCTTCTACACAAGCACATTGATTTAAAAAGACCCTATAAAGAAATCATCAGGTCCCTGGAAGAGAAGAGCCATCATACTCACCTCTCAGCCAGCCAATGTGGTTTTTTTGCCCTCTGTTCCAGCCCTTCATCAATGTCATGAGCATTCAACACATTGAATTAATGTTTACAGTGGCTTCCTGCTCCAACTCCTACTTTTCTACAATACTCAGCAGTGACATATGGGTCGGAGAAAGGAGTCACAGCATGCAGCAAGGACACAGGCATCTGACCGAGGGTCCAACATTGGAACCGAGGGCAGGTAGGGCACACAAGCTGTCGCAGAGGTCAAATAATGTTTTTTCCCTTCCAGGGACCTGACAATTTGATTTCTTTAGAGACCTAACAACGTCTCTTTAACAAAATGAACATAAACAGAAAGATGAAATATGGCATTCTTTTTTTTATTGCTTCCTGTGAAATGGTCACAAGTTCAGAACTAACTGACATACAAGAATAAAGAGATTGCAGGCCTTGTAAGATGGTCATGTATAGTATTACTAGCCCACATTTGAAATACAAAACTGTATTACTTACAAGTTGCTATTTATAAAGATCAGTGAAAAAGCCGAGCCACAATTTACCTACATTGCTGCATTTTTATTTTTATTTGTTTTGCTGCCATGCACCAGTTTATAAAATAATTACAAAATCATAGAATGAACACAGAAAAAAAAAGAAATGGTGCTAATAGGGAGAAACAATACAACCAAAGAACAATGGTATGATATTTCAACACACCCCAAACACATCTATTTAATAAATAATAAATTAAAAGAATATTTTTCACTTACAAAAGTTTATGCAGATAAGATATTCTAATATATATGATAAAGGATCTCTTTAGGCAAAAAGCACTATCTATATGTACACTCATGTATCATAATCTCAACATTTTTTAATAATAAAAAAAACTATCTACCAGTTTCCAAGAGAGAGTATAAAAATCACTTTATAGTCCAATACTGACTGTGGATACAGCAACTCCATGGGCCAAATCCCAAATACCAGTCCCCCAAACTAATGTACAGGATGCAAAAGTAAAGTTTGTTTTGCCTATTTTACTATAACTCCTCCATGTTCGGTGAGCAGACATTAGGTAAAGTTATAAAATCCTCCCAACGGGAAAACTGGTTCCTAGGGTTCTATCTTTATATTAGCACTTTAGCAATAGCATTTAAGCAAACTTGTATATAGGGAGAAAGTCTCTATGACTAAGCCCAGGATTGGATGAAACATGTCAGAGGGAGCAAACCTCGGGCAGGGCTCAGTGTCACTTACAAATTTTCAATAAACTGATTCAGTGTGGAATGGAGTGCACCGGATTCCTCCTTTACTATATACCTGTTTGGTTTGAGCGACCACACACTTCTGCTGGTGAGCACCCAGCTGTCTTCCCCCTGCTAAATCTGTGTGTGGGGGGGGTGCTTTATTCCTATGCCTTGGTGCAGCATATGAGGAAAACTGCACAGTCGTGAGGAGAACAATACCATTCAGACTGTGCTTGGAACATAGGGGAGCCGCTCATAAAATGCATGCATATGTCATCCTCCAACAGTTTTATTTTCAGCTGCAAGCAGGGCCAGGCCAAGGAGTAGACAGATGGGGCATCTGCTTGGTTTGTGTATACAAACTTACTTCACACTATGGGTCTAATTTTCAAAAGGATATGCTTGTGTGAGCTTGCATCATTTGATGTTTAACAAGCAAATCATATGCTCATGGAATTTACTATGTGGTCTATTCACTAAGCTACCGTAGGCAGCCGAGTGAACTACCGATCTGAAGCGAAGTGAGCCGAACGCTGTTCAGCTATTCACTTCATGCTGGTACGGCTGTATATTCCAGCCGTATATTGACTGATATCAGCCGTACATCGGGTGGCTTCGGCCGGCTTCGAGTCGGCCGAACATGCTCAGCATGTTTGGCCAACCCGAAGTGCAGAAGGAGTTTGACTCAGCCGATCCAACATCTGGATCGGCTAAGCCGAACCTCCGGCAGGCTACTCGCTGCTGTTCGGTCTATTCTTATAGATGCCGAACAGCAGTGAGTAAATAGCCAACGGCTGCCGTCAGAAGAAAAGAAAGAAAAAAAGAGAAAAACAAGCAGGGAAATGTTTACTCTGCTCAATCGCGCAGAGTGAACCTTTCTGTGAGAAAGTTTTTCTCTCCCGGGCGGCCAGGAGCCTATTAGACTCCCAGAGCGCCCGGGGGAGGAATGACAGATGGCGTTCCTGGTTAGCAGGTAACCAGAAACGACATCTGTCATTACACACTGAGAACACAGAGAGGCCGCTCTCAGTGTGTAATGACAGCGTCCGTGGTTAGCTGGTAACCAGGGACACTGATCTCTCTGCAAGTGGCCGGAGCCAGCCGTGAGATGACGGCTGGCTCTGCCCAGCTGTCAGAAGCAGGCTGTCGGCCGGTCAATGGCAGGCCATTCGGTCAGCTTCAGCTTTCAGCGCGGCCCAGTCGAGCCGAGGCATATGCCTTCGGCTCGACTGAGCCGCTCAGCCAACTTCGGGAGCTGTACGGGCTATAGGGAATATAGGGTCCTGGGGCCGAAGCTAGCCAAAGGATCAGCCGAAGCTACCGCTAGATCCTTCGGCTGCTTCGTGAATAGACCCCATATGTGTCCACAATGTACAGTATGTGATTGCGCATGCACAGGCTACATTACATATATAGAATTGTAGAATCTACTAACAAGTGTAGTTTGCTTTGAAACAAACAATACGCATGCAAGCCAGCTAAACCATGCTGTGCCTAGAATAAAAATTTGACTTTCTTTAATGTTTTTATTTTTAAATACACATATCGTGTTGAAATAAAATTGAATCTTGCAACAATTAAAGGAGATTTTAAAGCTTATCTCTGGGGTAAAAAATCTCCTTTTGTAGAGGGGCTTCCCCTGTGCTGCAAGGGTTAAATTCTGATTTAGGTCTAGGGTTCCTGGGAAACGGACCTTTATTTTCCCTGATTTGCACACCCGAAGGCTCCAAGACCGACACCCAAAGTCTCTTCCCTCCTATGCTCCGGTTGTCGGATGCCTACTGATGACATCATGTATAATGCAAGGCCCACAGTCCTGCATAATGTGTGATGATGCTGAGGGACAGTCCACAAGCCTGAGTGTGGGGGAGACAAAGAGAGGACCAACTGCTGAGAGGAGTGGGAAACAGGTATGTAAAACTGCTTTCCCCAATACAATTTCCTAAATGAGCATTTACTCTTCCAGTGTGGGGGCAACCCCACTACAAGGGAAGTTTTCTTTTTCCCGAAGATAGACTTTGAAGTGACTTTAATTTAGAAAAAGATTTAGTGAACCACATGTGGAGGGGCATTGTATTCGGCATAGATTTTTTGTGAGAATGCACAGAAGTTCAAGCATTAGCTGGCTTACATGATTCCACAAACTGGTGCTTGAAACAGAGATTCCAATAATAAATGCCTGTACACACTGTTATTTTCCAGCAGCATAGCAAATGCATGGATTGGAGGTCCACATGCACACTCAGTTGCCCATGCATATATGGGTAGCTCTTGTTTATTTGCTTTGGAAAACGTTTTTTATTGTCTTAGGTAATGTTAATGACCTATTTAATAAAAACCTGCATTAGGCTGGCCACAGTAATATGATATCTGACTGCCTGACAAAGGTTACTGCACTTTGTACATCCCTTTGCTTTCTTCAGAATTTAAGTGTTTGAAATTACATGTTAACTGCTTCAGGAATACCTTCTTTTGTGCTCACAATTTCCAAGGTTGCATTCCTGTTATTACTTTCCTTTTATCCCCCTCTATTCTAGCTCTGAAGCCTTTGTCAGTGTCTTGAGCATTCAACACTTTGGAGGAATGGTTGCAGTGGTTTCTTCCTACAACCTCTACTTCTCTACAATACTCAGCAGTGACATATGGGTCAGAGGAAGGAGCCACAGCATGCAGCAAGGGCATAGGCATGTGAATGAGGGTGCAAGGCTGGAACAGAGGGCAGGTAGGGCACACAAGCTTCCACAGAAGTGAGCGGAATGTTTTTTCTCCTTCTGGGTTTATAATAATAGACAAAGGTTACTACACTTTTCAAATGCTTTTGCTTTTTTGTCTTAATCAGAATTTCTGTGTTTGAAATTACATGTTAGCTCCTTCAGGAATATTTTCTGTTGTGCTCAGGATTTCCAATGATTGCATTCCCATTATTACTGTCTTGTATTGCGATTGTGTGGTGGATCAAAACGAAATTGTGGTTCAAATGTACTATGCTGTCTGCTAGTCTTTAACAGAGTTGTATATTTAGGCACCTTTCACACAGGCTTTCCGATCAGGTCCACCTCTCAGTTTTTTAGGGGAGCCTGATCAGAAGCCTGGTAATAGTGTATAGGAAGCTAGCTCTAAATGAATGGGCATCCAATTACATCCAGTTACTTACTGGCTCTGGCCAGGTTCAGAAAAACAAACAGATCAGAGATCCATTTTGCTGGACCTGATTGTGTCAGAATGGCGGATATCTGGATGTAAACTGACACCTGTCCATTAAAGCGGACCTTTACACTCAAAAATCAAATTCTACCAATGCATCCCCCTATGTATGATGATTAATAATAACATAGACTTAATGCTGTGATTTTGAAATACTTACACATGCAGAGCATTCACTTCCTGCTTTGAAAATTACTTCAATTTGCCAACGCAATGTACACTGGGATTGCCTTCTCATCAGCAGAGCATTCTCATCTGTAATCTAATGAGATCTCAGGGAAAGGCCTTTTCCTCCCTCTGAGATGATGTGCATGGCCACATGTCTAGTCACATGTGCCAGAATTCCAGGAAGTAATAGGAGAGCTAGTAATCTGCCCTTAGTAAACATGGCCACTGTCAGAAGACCGGCGAAGAAATGAAGAATATGGTATGCAAAGAATACAAAGCCGGCAATTATCTAGAAGTACGTGCTTGTAGATTGTCATTACTAAACATTTCTAAAGGTGTTTGTTATTATTTTAAAGATATGGGTAAATGCCGCTTTAAGATCCAGCTGCCCATACACTAACATGGGTCCAGTAATGTCAGTTTTTCCCTCCATTGCAAGGTGGAGGAAGAAACTGCACGGACACGGATGTCACAGTGGTGACATGGATCCGTTTATGGATCCCCTCCTGATCAGACCGTGTGAAAGGGCCGAACTGATTTCTATAATCTCATGAATTTGATTTTGGAAAGCACTTCTTAAAACAAAATGTTACTCACTGATATCATTGCAAACAATTGTGCCAGGGGAACAACATTTCATTTGGTTACCTTCTACAATACAAAACCATTAAGAATACTGAAATCCCGTCCACCCACAACCCATGACACAAAGTTAATGATCAAACTGAGTCATATGAATATTATCATAAAACATTAGCCAGCCTAGGAGATAGCTTCTACTTGCACACTATCCTAATTTGATGACAGGCTCTAGTCCCTATATTATCTCTGGCTCACAATGATCCTTATGATTTAATTAAATTTCTGTTTCACAATTTGTTGCATTTATTAAATAAGTGTAAGGCAAGGTTTTACAAAGATAAACACATCTAATGATGAAGTGGGCTACTAGTTATATAATCATATGATTGGAAGTCATGTGATAGAAATGGTTAAGAAATCTAGTTTCTCACACATCATGATATATACATCTTGAAATGCATCCACTACTTGTAACAGCTGCACTAGGAGTCTGACACATTATGTTAAAATAATGCCTTAACACAGTCCTTTATGATACAGGCTTGAAGAAGAATGCAACAAAACAGAGTCTAGTAGAAATAATTATATTCATAATCAATCTTCTATAGATAGAACATAAAACAAACCTGCTTCCAATGTAACCCCATACAGAACATTCAGGATATTTTGTTTTTAAACTGTAAACAGCCTACTGTACTACAGGTATATATCATCTGTTTTTAAAGATGAAGTCAAGGCAAACAGATAAACAGATTGAAATTCATGTATACAAACTGTTTTAGCTGTGAAATGGGTTTTAATTAAACCATCAACTAGCAGACAGCATAGCCAGATATGAGACCTATATGGCAGCTACAGCAGTACACACCATCAAATGGTTGTTCGGACAATGAAAGGGCAGCAGAACACTGATACAGTCACCCTCTGCTCACTTTGCTCTCTGTTCCTGTCAGCATGTTCACTGCAAAAGCATTTGAAAGTGGCAGAGCCTGATTGGCTACTTCTCCCATACTAAGTGCTGCTTTACAGATGAATAAAAAGGCTCAGGGGTGTGGACACATTTTTGAAAAAACTCCTTGTCCAAGGACTAAAGCGGGGGCCGAATCTACTTGTCCCTCATGACAATCTACTTGTCCTGATACAAACATTTTTATTTTAACCAAAACCGTATTTAGCAGTGCTAAGAAGCGCTTCTCATTGGTCAGTGCCGTCAGGTGACTGCGTTGACCAGCGAGTGCTTGCAATTTGCGAGCGAAATTCAGAATACATGGAACAGGTACAGATAGTACACCAGTACTGGAGGACGGGAAGGACCGTTCGCCGAAAGGTAAGTATGGTGGGAGGGAGATTTGTGCGGGTAATTCCATTTTCCCAAATTCCTTGGGAAAGTGAATATACCCTTTAGGGTTGGTGCAGACTTGGGGATTCCCGGGAGGTGCGATCGTGTGCGGTTGCATACAGCGGTTGCATCCGCATGTATGGGGTTACATCTGCGTGACAATCGCTGAAAAAAAGGTAGCTGTACCTATTTTCACCACATGCACCGCGCAGTGTTTTCAACTGTGATCGTGTGTGATCGCCCGGGCGGTATTGCAGCAGGTAAACGCGCAATCTGCCTGGCACGACTGGGGTGCCATTAGAAAATAATGTCAGTGATAGCACAATCAGCGGTGTGCAATTCCGTGACCACCCAGCCATCTGCTCGGTTGTGTGCACGATGACCGGTCAGTCACGGATCGCACACCACTGCCGATTGTGCTGTCAGTGCCATTATTTTCTAATGACACCCCAGTCGTGCCAGGCAGATTGCGCGTTTTCCTGCTGCAATACAGCCGTGCCCGTGCGGTTGCACACGATCGCAGTTGAAAACACTGCGCGTTTATTCGCATGCAGATGGAGGCAGCGGGGCTGGTTTTCATTTTTTCAATTTTTATTTGTTTTTTCATTTGTTTTATTATTTTTACTTGATCGCCTTTTTATTTTTTACATTTTTATTTAGTTAAATTTTTAATTATTATTATTTACTTTTTTTTTAGCAATTCTTTTTTAAACTTAACTGTATTGCTATCACACAGGGGTTAAAAATCCCGTTTGATAGCATTTGGAGGTGACAGGTACTCTTAATTGTTTTTAGGAAAAGAAAACCAGCCCTGCTACTTATCCGTAGCAGGGCTAAAACAGCGAAAAAAGCACTTGCCCGGCGCCCGGAACTACATGTCCCGGGCGATACGAATTCCACACCCCTGAGGCTAATATTAAAGTGTACCTAAAACAACTATGTTGTTCCACACATTCTTGTAATATCAAAATGTGTGATTCTTTTCTTTATCTTTCCTTGTTTTAATTAAATTATACCTGGTGCTTTCTTTCCTAGGGTGACAACAATTACTCATTTCAGCTGCAGTGTTGTCAACCTGTGAGCAGATCCTAAAAATGTGACGTTCTGCTGCTGCTGTACATCCACAGAAAATACACCAATCAGCCATAACATTATGACCACTGAGAGGTGAATAACATTGATTATCTCATTACAATGGCACCTAAGAGTGGGGGGGATATATAAGGCAGCAAGTGAACATTTTGTCCCTGAAGTTGATATGTTGGAAGCAGAAAACACAGACAAGTGAAAGGATTTGAGAGACTTTGACCACGGCCAAATTGTGATGGCTAGATGACTGGGCCAGAGCAACTCTAATACTGCAGCTCTTGTGGGATGTTCCCCGTCTGCAGTGTTCAGGACCCACCACAAGTGATCCAAGGAAGGAAAACCGGTGAATCAGCAACAGGGTAATGGGTGACCTGGGCTCATTGGTGCATGTGGGGACTAAAGGCTGGACCGTGTAGTCCTCGTAAATAGAAGAGCTACTGTAATTGCTCAAATTGCTGAAAATGTTATTGCTGGTTCCAATAGAAACGTGTCTCAATACACACTGCATTGCAGTTTGTTGCTTATGTTTCTTTTATATCATCTTGATGGCCGGACGCATGTGCTTTGCTTACCTGAGGAAGAGATGGCACCAGGATACACTATGAGAAAAAGGCAAGCTGGCGGAGGCAGTGTGATGCTTTGGGCAATGTTATACTGGGAAACCTTGGGTCCTGCCACTAATATGGATGTTACCTTGGCATGTACCACTTACCTAGAAATTGTTATTGATCAAGTACACCCCTTAATTGAAACGGAATTCCCTGATGGCAGTAGCCTCTTTCAACAGGATAGTGCACCCTGCCACACTGCAAAAATGATTAAAAAATGGTTTGAGGAACACAACAACAATTTTGAGGTGTTGACTTGGCCTACATATTCTCCATATTTCAATTCAATAGAGTATATGTGGGGTGTGCTGAAAAACAAGTTCAATCAATGAAGGCCCCACCTCGCAACTTAATGGACTTAAATGATCTGCTACTGACAGCTTGTGCCAGATACTACAACATACCTTCAGTGGAGTGCCAGAGCCAGGTACAAGCTGCAACCGCTGCAACCCTGGTAGTTCTCATGAAAATGCCAAGTATCTGCACTGGTACTCGAAAAGTATCTGTGCATCCCTAGTAT
>NW_017307596.1:282013-291007 GCF_000935625.1 Nanorana parkeri | reverse complement strand
TATATATATATATATTATAATGCATATACACCAATATTGATTGGTGTTTTTGCCTGGAGTTCAGTTTTAATCAATAAACTCTTGACAACTATTGCAAGGAAAACCAGCTTAGTTGTCCTTTGGTCTTTCCTTAGCTCTTAGCTAGTAGCTAGTAGCTCACTTCCTAGTTTCTTCAAAGAATGAATAGGTACATAGTCATGCTATCAGGATGCTGTGGTGCACAGCCTTAGGTGTCATTAATAACTAAAGTCCAGATAAGGGCATCTATGTCATAATGACACACTTATGGAAATGAACAGGTATGAGTACAAAGGACCCTTTCACCAATTCCAACCTAGCTGCCAATCTATGGCAAACAATCCAATCTAAAAAAGCAGGATGGGATTCATTGTACCGCAAGAGGAAATTCTGTAACTTAGGAGTAGAGTTTCCTATACTTCCTCCCAGGGGTAAAGTTCATGGGTACGTCAACATCAACATTTTCTAATAGTTTCTATTAATATTCCTAAAGGAACTAACAAAGCATATGTAAAAGCTACAGGCTTGTGCACACCGTTATACTAACCCTTATACACAACACATTGCTGCTTATCTAAAGTCAAAACTTTTTTAACTTTTGGTAATTGCTCCATACTCCATGGGAATACATCCAAACAGCATCGGACAGCTGTCAGACTGTTATAGCTTTGTACAGGCCACAGCTATGCGGAACCACCTGTGATTCGTGCTGCAAGAATCCACAGATTTGTGCCGCAGGCAGACCTTTTTTTCCAGTGTGAATGAGGCTTAAAGTAGTATAAAACTCTCAAACCTTTTTTCAATAATGAATCCGGATCAAACAAATATACATTGCCCAGCAAAGCATTGCTTTAAATGTTTGCCCAAACACTGACAATCATCATATTTCTGAACAGCTGCTTCCAAGTCTCTAAGTTCAGCTTCCCTAAACTTCCTGTCCAGTACAAGCTCACAAAGGAGAGTGCAGACTCCAGCAACTGTTCATCTTCTAGCTTGGAAAAGGGAGGAGAAGGGCCAGGGGAAAGGGAAGTAGGTTGATTTGCTGTGTCTGTGTGTTTGTGGAGGCACACACAGCTTACTAGCACACACAAGTGTGACTGCAAAGCACTCTGGTTGAGAAAGGAGTCACTCTAAAACAGCGGGTCAGGACCAATGCTCAAAGGACCAACTGATTCTGCAGGAAACTAAAACTTTTAAACATCAACAAGCCGCATCCATTGTAAGTTATTTCAGCAGCATTTGGAACAATTTAAAACCCCTTTGACTTTAATATCACTTTAATGCTGCAACCGCATCTATAGACTGGTAAGCTGCAATATATTACATATTTTGGTGAGCTTTGAGATCCTTTAATAGGCACACTTGTGGTGACAAGTGTCTAAGAGGACATTTCGCTCACAATAGAGAGCTTTTCTCCCACTTACTGCTATATATACAGGACAGAAAATTAGAATTAATGCCCAGCAATATTTCTAGATAAAAACACAACTTTTCCCTATTATGTGCCACTTACTACTGATGGCTAGGGATGAGCAAATCTGCTCGGGTTCGGTTCGTGTACCGTTTCACGAATTTTGCTGGAAGTTGGCGAACTTTGCAATGAATTTCACTAAAGTCTATGGGGAAGTGAATCTTGTTATTTAATTATGGACATATGTAGGGCTAAAAAAACAAGCTATATTGTCAAACAAAAGGCATAGGGAGCTGGGTACTGCTATATGTATCAATCCATACATCTCAACTCTCCCGGACGTTCCAGAACTAATTTCATGTACAATTTTTATTACTAGATCAATCCATGATCCCCTGAGGAAGCAAAATGCGAAACGCGTTGGGACTGGATAGAATTATCTCCTTTCGCACATAGATGTGGTACCTAATGAATGTTACTGGAATTATGGGGATGTGATACATTTTATGGCATATATGCTTTTGTTAATAGGAATGGTGCTATTGTATAGTGTATTTGTTATTTAAATGATTTTACTACTAATCAGTGTATAATAAACTTTATATTTTTTTTTAATAATTCATCCATGCAGTGAGTTTCTGCCTCTTTTCAAACCCCTGTTTTCTATTTGTTGCAAATCTTTTAAACTTGGTTGAATCCCTCATTTCTCATGCATATAATGACAAATGTATTATCCTAGTTTATGCTTCATTCCTAAATGCTTTTGTAGGAAGAAGTGTCTCTAAAATGTCCAAAAAATGGTTGCAAACTTGCTGGGAAGCTCCTGAAGGACAGCTGAACAGCCTTGACGTGCTCACCTGACTTGAGGGTATGAAATCTTCAAAACATTACCTATGTGATAGGTAATGTTAGGATGTACCCAGGAGCACTGCTAGAATGTGAGAAAGTTTGGAGGTCTTGAATGTTACAAATGCTGGGCACAATTACTGCGCAGTTGAGAAATTATGTGAAATGACGCAAAACATGTGCAGTGAGTCGCAAACATTAATATGTTGCAAGGACACTTACAGGGTTATTCAGAAAAGGGTGAAGAGTTTGGAGCCGGCAGGAGAAGTGAACAATCTAGGACAACATAGGTGATTTGGAAAAATTATCCAGTTCAGCTCACTTTCCAGTTCAGTTATGTTGTCCTAGATTGTTCACTTCTCCTGCCTTCTCCAAAATCTTCACCCTTCAGTAAATAGCCCTGTTAAAGAAAGATGCATAGCAGAGATACAACTTTATGGTTAGCATGAGATTTTGGTGTTTGTGGCTAAAAATGTTATTATATTTTTTATACATTCCCCCAAAAGTAATTAGTCAATGAACACACCCCTGTTATGTGGATTATTAAAGAAAAATGGTAAAAAGATAGGATGAAGGTTTTACATTTTTGGTAGTTTGGTAGTACATTTTCATAGATATCTGTACATCAGACCAGAAAGAGTGACAACTGAGGAGAAAAGAGGAACAGAGAGATCTGGTTCCAAATGAAGGAAAGTTGGGAGATATGCATTTACTTACATTAAAAACGAAATCAGATAATTTAGGGCTGAATGTTTAGATCAAGGGTAGGTAACCTCGGCCTGTCAGCTGTGGTGAAACTACAAATCCCAGCATGAGTCTGCTTCCGGGTGTCATGCCTGTGGCTGTGAGTCTTGCAATGCCTCATGGGCCGTGTAGTTCCTCAACAGTTGGAGTGCTGAGGTTGCCTACCCTTGTTCTAAATTCTTGTTCAAACCCAGCCATGACTGGTGCTCTTTAAGAGATCTGTAATTGAGCAGATCTCTTACGGACAATAGTTATTTTATAGTCCTGCATGCTGGCATTGCCAGATCATTGCAAGCAAAGCAAGCATTAGTTGCTTAAAGGAGAACTATGGGGTTCTACCTTTTCTTTATTAATGCATTCCTTAGGCTAAATAAGTAAATTATGTAATTTACTCTAATTAGCCAAAATGCACAGTAAGTCTGTAAACCCTTATTTAAGGTGGTGGGCGGGGCTAAGCGCCACAATGAGGAGACATCCCGACTTATCTGACGGGATCCTCCCCACTGATCTTCATCAATGTGATTATGACAGTGATTCTTGAGAGCTGCTGCGCGTCCACAAATATATGGACATGCGCAGCAGCTCTCTCCTTACCTGCACGTCCCCGTGTGCCCGCCGGGCTCCTTCCCCCCTCTCTCTCTCTCCCTGCCCTGTGTAACGCTGACATCCTCAATTCACTGGGGATCGCTGATGAGAGAGGGGAAGGAGCCCTCTCTCTCTCTTCAGCATTTACTACAAATGAGAACGTCCATATATGGTAAATTATGTCACTGGAGATCCCTGCAGATCGGATGCTTGCCAGGCTGCAGGGATACCCAGTGACATCATTCCTCATATATGGACTTGCCCATTTCTGGTAAATGATGGAGAGATTGATGGCTCTTTATCCTCTCTCTCTCCCCCTGTGTTATGCTGACATCCTAATTACTGGGGATCGCTGATGAGAGAGGGGAAGGAGCCCTCTCTCTCTCTTCAGCATTTACTACAAATGAGAACGTCCATATATGGTAAATTATGTCACTGGAGATCCCTGCAGATCGGATGCTTGCCAGGCTGCAGGGATACCCAGTGACATCATTCCTCATATATGGACTTGCCCATTTCTGGTAAATGATGGAGAGAGGGATGGCTCTTTATCCTCTCTCTCTCCCCCTGTGTTATGCTGACATCCTAATTACTGGGGATCGCTGATGAGAGAGGGGAAAGAGCACTGAATGTGCAGGGAGGCTGAGTCCGTCTCTTGCTGCTGCCTTCTCACTTCAGACTCCGCCTCACAAATGCCAGCGTGCACGAGCTGACAAAACACAGCTGTGCACGATGAGAGGAAGCGCGGCCACATCAATGAGATCATTTGAAAAAAAAGCCGTGGGCGGGCTGGATCAAATGTTAACGCCCCCTAAGAGGAAAGGAGCTTGGAGCAGGGTTGAAGACGGCCATTGACTACAGGTTTTGAGGGTTTTATTTGTGATGTGCTGCGACTTTAGAAAAAAGGAACGATGCTACTACAATCAAGGTAAGGGGTATTTTTATTTGCCCTTAAGTCATAGTTCTCCTTTAACTTTTAAATGTCAAGACATTTACTGGTGCCTTTGTGCTGCTAAAACATGCACCATTTCCTATATACAACAATATATGTGTACAATATATAGATTGTGATACAACTTGGCCAAAGTGCTGTAGAGACAAGAGGAATGCAAAGTGTTATGTTGCCCTTAGCAATCAACAAGCTAACATTTTTAGAGTTCAGAAAACAAAGGCAGTTGTATGACTGGATGACATAGGAAACAGCTATGGTTTTTATTTCCTCCAGATGAATCACCCTAACTGGGGATTATTTATAAATGAAGGAACAAAAGAAGATTTAAGGCATTTGTCCACAGCAACCAATTAGGATTTACTTTGATTAATATGCACTGCGAAAATAGAGTAGTCACATTGTTGGAGGCAACAACCCCCTCTATGTAAACAGATATGCTCATTAAAACCCATGGATATAAAGTATATTTTACCATGTGGGTAAATGTGAACTTGAAATGAAATCACCAGCCCTATTTAATAAAGAGTCCATTCTGATTAGGTGATACATCTGAAAAACAGTAATCAGTAGCACCAATCAAAATTAATTTATGCCATACAAGTACAAGATGGAATCTGACTGGTTGCTCAGGGTCACTGCACTTAAAGTCTAGCTACCCGACAACTGCAAGGGTTAGTTTAGAGCTAACAGTGAATGATGGCCCAACAAGTATTGCTCTTGCTCCAAAGCTCATTACGATACCTAATATGTGTGGTGCAATCGTTGTTAACATACATATGTGGGGGCAGGGTGGCAATGTTGCTTTAACTTTTATTTATTTTATTATATTTTACTTTTTGAACTCTTTCTTTTTTCCATTTAACTGTATTGCTCTTACCTGGGGGCTAATAAGCCTATGTGATAGCATTGGCAGGCGACAGGTACTCTTTATGAAGACATCAGGGGTCTATCTAATCTCCCCAATGGGGCAGACAAGGAAAAAAATAAGGTGATGGGGATATAACACGCTTCATTTTACTTTACGTGGGTTAATTGTATCTTTAGGCAAAATGTTTTTTTTTTAGTCTTGGATACAGTGGGACGTTTTGCATTGCTTTCTGTGTGCCAATTGGGGAGACTTGCCCTTTATTTGTGTTGGTGCATTAAGAAAATAAGTGAGGAGAAATTCCAAATTTTAGAGTCAATTCCAGAACAAGAGGTAAGGGGAAATCTTCCAATGGGGACACTTGATCCAGCAACAGGTGTCTGAGAGGGGACTTTCCTACACTTTGGAAGAATTACTCTAACTTTTTTGTCCCTGGGACAGGAAGTGAAAGAAATATCCACAGCGGCACAAAGGCAATAAAAAATAACCTGGAGGGGTTTAACCCTTCCCTACTCTATCCAAAACTAAAATGAAAAATGTTTGGCTTTGAATACACTTTAAAGTGACACTAAAACTCAGAAGTAACATCTTAAAAATTTATTTAAGTACCCTATTAGCAAAAATGTATCTTATTTGTATATCACGCAGCTGTAGATCCTCAAATCATCTCTGAATTGGTGCTGACACTGTCCTTCCTTCTGGAGGGTGGCTACTTTTGTTCCCCATGGTCCCTCTGTGTGTTGTAAAGTAGCCACAGCTCCAAGCTCGCTTCTGTGATGGACTGCAATCTCATGTTTAGATGTTTAGTGTACTCATTTGTATGGAGATTGTAGTCCATCACAAGAATGAGCTTGGAGCAGTGGCTACTTTACAACACACACAGGGACCATAGAGAACAAAAGTAGCCGGCCTCCAGAAGGAAGGACAGTGTTAGCACCAATCCAGAGATGATTTGAGGATCTACAGCTGAGTGATACACAAATAAGAAACATTTTTGTTACTAGTTAAGGTACTTGAATGCATTTCTAAGATTTAACTCCTGAGCTCCGCTGTGTTGACAGACGGTGACTTCAGGTGAGCTGTACTATGTTGTGGAAAGTTTTAGATAGAGTGGAGAGGGATTAGAACATCTGCCAAGTTGATAATACAGTCTATGTCCCTATTATAGGTATTCATCCTATCTATTTGTCCTGGTGACTGCTATCAGTAAAAGTGAAAGAAAATCCCAAATTTTGGGTTGTCAACAGAACAAGAATAGATGGGAAATCTTCCAATGCGGACACTAGTTCTGGTGACCACTAGAGACTTCACTCACTTTGGAGGTATTTCCTCTAACTTCCTGTTGTGACTATGGGACAGGAAGTGAAGGGAAAATTCCCCAATGGGACACAGGTGGCGAACAAAAAGGTGACCCTCCCTTATTCTATCCAAAACTAAAAAAAACAACTTTGGCTATAGTTCTTGTACTTTAAAGGAGAACTATGGGGTGAGTGAATTACACTTATGCCCATAGTTAGAGCCGACGTGTGACATTGAAACTATCACACGTTGGATCTAATAATCTGGAAGTGAGTGAAAACATATTGCCGCTCTCTCACTTCCCGATCAGCCCTGTTAAATAAGTCACCGCTCCCCACAGGAATTCCACCCTCCGCTCTCCAATCCTCCAGCTCTGACTTGAGAGACAGACGGGGAGAGGGCGGCCACAGCTGGCTCTGCCTCTAGATAGTCACAGCCAGCTGTCAATCAGCCAGTAGGGTGGATCTTGACCGTATTCTTGGGATCAGTCCCAGCTGCGGTGCTCTAAGCATATAGCCCAGCTGCGGTGCTGTAAGTAGCCCGCTATATGCTGAGGTTAGGGTTACGGGAGGACACTGTATATGTCCTCCCATGACCAAAAAGAGAATTATGGAAAAAAAATGTTGACCCATACTTCTCCTTTATGGGCGTGTAGGCACCAGATGTGTTGACTTGTGCTGTGCAGCTTCTCCCAATGCCCAGAGAAGGCAATTTGCCTAACAGCCCCCAAAGTCAGTCATATTAGACATGTAAATTTCATTTTGTTCCCAAAGGATATTCGTACGAATGTAATTAAATTCGGACATTCAGATGCATCTGAATTTCTAAATTTGAACGCATCCGAATGCAAACAAATACAAATGTCCATTTAACAAAATTCTGATACGCCTGAATTTCATTCCAAACGCAACTAAATTGCACATGTGACTGTTCTCTAGCCAATCAGATTTTTTGGGGGGGCTGTTGGGGGTTGTATTACAGGGACGGTTATGTAACGTCATTCCAAACTGAAAATTTGGGTTGTACTGAAACAACATTTCAGAAGGATCCGAAATCCAAATAACAAACCAAATTGAATTCCGGAAATTAAAACGTAACAATTTTTTTGCAGCACCGTGCCATACTTTTTTTAGCGTAGTACTTTTTTTTCAGCACAGCATGTTTCTGCGCCCATCAGCGGTGTATAAAAGTGAATGAAATGTCAACAAAGAACAAAAAAAAGGTAAACAGTACAATGCACACGGCACGCAACGCAAGTCAGCGAACAGGGCACATAGAAAACCATTGTTTCCTGCGCTCCCCATGCGATGACCTGCATCTTTCAATGCAGTCTCTGCGGCTGCAAAGGAGCCCTAAATCATAATGACTCCCAGATCAAAATGATCTCTTGCCGAGCTGTTGATCCCTCCACTCCTCCCCACACTTCACATAAGTGTCACATCCCAATCAGCCTGCTACAAGGCACACAGCCGAATAAAACGCAACATTTCCCGAGCACCGTCCCCGTGTCAGACCTCACCGATCTCATCAATGACACAAAGCACTCCCTTACCACACAAACGCCCATCAAACCTTCCCTTCACCTACTATTGGCCGGCACGCCATCGGGGCGGGCCTGCGCCGCGCCCCCCGATTGGCTGGCGAGAGAACAGTGTCAATGTTTAAGCAGCAGCGTGAGGTGAATAGAGTCAGTCAGTAAAGAGGCATTTCGGAGCGGAGCTTGGTCACTAGACGATGCGGGGAATAAAGGATTAACGCTGCCCCAGCAAACTGTTGCATTGCCCAAAAAGTCCGAATGGATGTATTGCCGGCGTCTCCCCGTTGTCTAAGGACTGCCTGGAGAAAGTGTCAGCTCTGTCAGCTGCAATGAGCCTGCAGAGGAAAAAGCAAAGGCTTGTGGCAACCCTGCTCAGATCTGCCTTGCTTGTCTCCTAGGGCACAAGACATGAACTGGCTACTTTGGAAGTGATCCGGAGCTACCCATGGTGCTTGTCTATGAATTGGGGGAGGGCGATCTATTGTTTTTTGGCTTTGACAGTTCGTGTTGGATGCACAGGCTGTGGCTGGGGAGCACCAGCACTATTCAGCCCCATGTATAGCTGCGAGGAGCACAGTGCTCTCTGAAAGGTAAGAGCAAAGCTTCTCTCCTTTACAGTCAAAACAAATCCTCCTAATTCCTAATCCCAGGTTGTAAAAAGCTCTCTCCCCCTCCTTAATAAATAGTGTTTTTTGGGGGGGGGTTTCTCTCCCCCCCCCCCCCCCACCCTCCTCTCC
>NW_017307596.1:252365-281990 GCF_000935625.1 Nanorana parkeri | reverse complement strand
GACTCCTCCCCCCCCCCCCCCCCACACTTTCCTCTAACTGGATGTGACTCATGCAGTTATTAAACATCTGCATTCTGCATGTGTCATTCATATGTTAAAGGCTGCCCATTTCACCTATACGTGAGATCTAGGGAACGACTTTCTGGAAACAAGCGATTCAAAATAGGCAAAACAGATAAATAAAATGACAAGCTCAACCATAATTGCTGTGCCATTTGTAGGCATCCCTCTGCGGGTGATTGCTTTATTTTTTTTATTTATTTTTATTTTTTTTATTTTTACTATGCATATGGGGACTCATTTTCTGCCGTCCCTGTGAATACAGAGACTGCCTGCTGCTGTGAAGTGTATTTGTCCTGTTTTTCCATTTGTGCATCCAGCCATGCTTTGCCTGTTGATTTGATCTACTGGAGGGAACGAGAACTGAAAATGAACTGAATAGTACAGCTTGTAAGCCAATGCAGTGACAGGATTTCTTGGAAATAACCCCAATGCTGTGAAAAAAGACAGAAAGGTGATGTGATATGTGGGCTTTAGATACCAGCGTTGCTTTTTTTTTTCTCCTTTTTTCTTCCCCCAGATACACTAATTGTTGTGTGTGTGTGCGGGATGCATTTTTTTTTTCTTATTCCAGGTTTCAATGTCTCCCTGCTCACCGGAGAGTTTAATTTCAGCGTGCAGTTGTTGAAATGATGTGAGCGGAGGTTAACGTTTCAAACAAATCATGTTTATTGCAAGCGAGGTGTGCATTAATGCATCTTTAATAGAGAATTCCAATTGCTAGTAATGATAGCAGAACAATAACGCTCGGAAGATAAGGGTGTTTTTGTAGCTCGATGCTCTTCTTTATTGCAAGGCAGGCATATGATATTTACATTTTTGTCTTTTTCAATTAATAATCTTTGGAAAAAGAGATGGATGTCTTTGACAGGTTGGTGACGGATTGTCTTTTCCAGCAGAAAACAATCACTGATTTAACCCTGCCAGCCTTTTCTGCCATGGTCCATTTGCTGCTTATCTAACTGCAGGTGTTTCTTTTTTTTTTAAATCAACAGGTTCAGAGAGCTGAGAAGAAAAGGAGAGTGAGACTGAGAAGACCCTTCACGTTTGGGGATGTACCTTTCCGTATTATTGTTATTTTTCTTGTGGGCTCCTGCCCTGACTTTGAAAAACTTGAATTTCTCTGTACCCGAGGAGGCGATAGCTGGCACCATTGTTGGCAACCTAAGCAACGATGTAAAGGTTGGCTTATCGGAAAGGGGGAGAAAATCGAACTTCCGAGTCCTGGAAAACTCTGCACCCAACCTAATCGATGTGGAACAGGACAGCGGATTGGTGTTTACCAAGCAGCGGATTGACCGCGAGACCCTGTGTCGGAGAAATTTAAAATGTCAAGTGTCCTTGGAGGTTTTTGCCAACGATAAGGAAATTTATATGGTGAAGGTGGACATAACAGACATTAATGACAATTCACCATTTTTTCCTTCGGAGCAAATCGACATTGATATTTCAGAAAATGCTTTTCCTGGGACCAGGTTTCCTCTGACCAGCGCCCATGATCCAGACTCTGGGGACTATGGCTTGAAGACATATGTCATCAATCATAATGGACTATTTTCCTTAGATGTGAAGTCCAGAGGAGATGGAACCAAATTCCCTGAGCTAGTTATCGATAAACCGCTGGACAGAGAAGAGCAAAGCCACCACAACCTGATTTTGACTGCTTTAGATGGTGGCAATCCACCAAGATCAGCTACTGTGCAAATAAATGTCAAAGTGATAGATTCCAATGATAACAGCCCCGTTTTTGAAGCGCCTTCATATATGGTGGAAATCCCAGAAAACTCCCCAATCGGTAGAGTTGTCATTGACCTCAATGCTACAGATGCAGATGAAGGGTCTAATGGCGAAGTCATCTACTCTTTCAGTGGATATGCACCAGACAGAGTTCGTGAACTTTTCTCTATTGATCCCAACACCGGGGTGATCCAAGTAAAGGGTAATCTGGACTATGAGGAAAACAACCTGATTGAAATTGATGTGCAAGCACGTGACCAAGGCCCAAACCCAATCCCTGCACACTGTAAAGTTACTGTTAAGGTGATAGATAAAAATGACAATGCTCCATCTATCGGCTTCGTATCAGTCCGCCAGGGAGCAATTAGTGAGGCAGCACCCCCTGGCACTGTTATTGCTTTAGTGAGGGTCACTGACAAGGACTCGGGCAAGAATGGACAATTACAGTGCAGGGTCCTAGGCAATGTGCCTTTTAAACTAGAAGAGAACTATGATAATTTTTATACTGTCGTCACAGACAGGCCTCTTGACCGCGAGACGCAGGATGAATACAATGTAACTATAATTGCCAGAGATAATGGGAACCCTCCTTTAAACTCCTCTAAATCGTTTACAGTTAAGATACTAGATGAAAATGACAATCCACCCACTTTCA
Organism: Nanorana parkeri; assembly: GCF_000935625.1. Classification (NCBI taxonomy): domain Eukaryota; kingdom Metazoa; phylum Chordata; class Amphibia; order Anura; family Dicroglossidae; genus Nanorana; species Nanorana parkeri. The sequence continues at coordinate 279,538 of NW_017307596.1, read as the reverse complement.
ACAAAGGACTGCATGTGCTACAGGTATCTGAGAACAACATACCAGGGGAATATTTAGGTTCTGTTGTAGCACATGACCCAGATCTTGGACACAATGGCACAGTCTCCTACTCTATACTACTGTCTTATGTTGGGGATGTGTCCATTTACACCTTTGTGTCTGTAAATCCCACCAATGGTGCAGTTTATGCTCTCAGATCGTTTAATTATGAGCAAACAAAGTATTTTGAATTTAAACTTCTTGCAAAAGATTCAGGATCGCCCCACCTGGAAAGCAACGTTACAGTGAGAGTGACTGTTCTGGATGTTAATGACAATGCACCAGTGATCTCTTTACCTATTCTGCAAAATGACACTGCAGAAATCCACGTCCCTAGGAATGTAGGTGTGGGGTACGTGGTGAGCACAGTCAGAGCTATGGACAATGACTTTGGAGAAAGCGGACGACTGACATATGAAATTGCCTATGGGAATGAAGAGCACCTGTTTGAGATTGATCCTGTGACTGGCGAGATTAGAACTCTCAATCCGTACTGGGAAGATGTATCACCAGTTGTCGAACTGGTGATTAAAGTGACTGACAATGGTAAACCAGCACTCTCGGCTGTGGCTAAGCTCATCATTAGGTCTTCTACTGGATCTCTACCAGAGGGAGAGCCCCAGGTCAATGGCAACCATCATCAGTGGGATATGTCTTTGCCACTTATCGTTACTTTAAGCACAATTTCCATAATACTGTTGGCTGCCATGATCACTATAGCTGTTAAGTGTAAAAGGGAAAATAAGGAAATCCGAACTTACAACTGCAGGATTGCAGAGTACAGCCACCCTCAGCTAGGGAAAAGCAAGAAGAAAAAAATCAATAAGAATGACATTATGTTAGTTCAGAGTGAAGTGGAAGAGAGAAACGCGATGAATGTTATGAATGTGGTAAGCAGCCCCTCACTTGCCACATCTCCAATGTATTTTGATTACCAGACCCGGCTTCCACTCAGTTCCCCTCGTTCAGAAGTGATGTACCTGAAACCTACATCTAACAATCTGACTGTTCCTCAAGGCCATGTTGCCTGCCACAACAGTTTTACTGGACCAGTGAGCAGCACAACTGAGACTACATCAAATCGGATGTCCATAATTCAGGTACGTTCTACACTCACGCCCATGCAGCTAAGGTTGAATCGTTTCTGCCTGTTTGAGTATGTGACAGGGTTTGTTTGAGCTTCTTGGCTTTTCAAGCTAGTTATTTGAGGTCTCATCTGATAATGATTATGAAAATAAACAAGATGTACAGCCAGCATATCATTTCTCCTCCTCGTAATATGAAAGTTCAATTTGTGGGAAGCCTTTCAAGTTATTATTAGCAGTATGTGTGTTTGGCATGATTCTGTTGAAAGTATTAGACTAATGCAATTTCCTGATGTGCACTGAATAGTCCTAAATGGAAATTGTTTTGTTGCTTTATAGAGAAAATAATCCCTGTTGACAGTGTGTGATTGTTCTTTGGCATTGAAAGGGAGAGATCTTCAGTCTGTCAGTGTTTTAAATATTATCAAAGCTTGGATGAACAATGCTGTGCGGGTCCTTATGAGTGATAACATGTTTATAGTAACTTCTGCCCTATTAGTGATCTAAGCGAGTAACAGGGATAATACACACAAATATGTGTATGCTTTGTACACTTCTTTTATATACCTTATGTGTCAGCAACCTATAGACAAGATAAAAAGCAGCTAATTGCATGGAAATTATTTGGCTATGCTCTACCATGGAAACAATGTTATTTGAATCCTTTGTTTTATATTCTACTATTGCAACTGGTAGATGTCAAACTGAACCTGGGTGCCATATAGTATGAACCTTGTGTATGTTATACATTTTATTTTATTTCAGGTTTGGACTGGAGGTTTAAGTTTGATTTTTTTTTTTTCCAGTTTTTAAAATCAGCATAGTGTTTGTAGGTGCTGTCATAGTATGCAACATGTATGTGAGATCACATATGTTCTAGATGGTTTAAAGACAAGCACTGTCTTGCAGTTGTTGGCTGCCGACACCTACAGCAGTGCATGCAGTATGTTTGTACACCGGCTGACAGACTGTATATACAAAGGCTGCCTGCAAAAGTAGCAGCTCTAACAGGTAGCTCTCACTTCTGGCAGCATAACTATTTCATAAGTGTACATGTATACATCGTGTAATATACATACATCGAGCATACCAGCCATCCTTTACCCAGCTTGTCATGATTACATTCAAATACGTTCCATAAAAACATGTATCCAGGTTGATTTGATATTCATTTCATAGCTCTCTATCTCTTTCTGTCTGTAAATATAATCTTATTGAATTCAATGCTATAGGCAACTGGATATCATTTGCTATCTCTCTTCATGATCTATCTATCTATCTATCTATCTATCTATCTATCTATCTATCTATCTATCTATCTATCTATCTATCCATCTACCTAATCTGTCTGTCTCATTGCAGCTAAACTGCATATGCAAATCAGGGGACTGCATATATTGTAATTGCTCTCTCTCTCTCCAATACCTTAGCCTCTATCTATCTATCTATCTATCTATCTATCTATCTATCTATCTATCTATCTATCTATCACCAACTCCAGTATCTATCTATTTATCAAGAACTCCAGTATCTATCTATCTATCTATCTATCTATCTATCTATCTATCTATCCATCTACCTAATCTGTCTGTCTCATTGCAGCTAAACTGCATATGCAAGTCAGGGGACTGCATATATTGTAATTGCTCTCTCTCTCTCCAATACCTTAGCCTCTATCTATCTATCTATCTATCTATCTATCTATCTATCTATCTATCTATCTATCACCAACTCCAGTATCTATCTATTTATCAAGAACTCCAGTATCTATCTATCTATCTATCTATCTATCTATCTATCTATCTATCTATCTATCTATCTATCACCAACTCCAGTATCTATCACCAACTCCAGTATCTATCACCATCTATCTATGTATCAAGAACTCCAATATCTATCTACAACTTCAGGATCTATCTATCTATCTATCTATCTATCTATCTATCTCACTTTGGGATCTATCTACCCTATCCATTCACTGTCTGTCTGTGTGGTACTCTCCATGTTCTATCCATCTATTCTTAAACAAACAAAAAAAGAAAGAAAAGGAAACCAAGTCCCATGCACTTGTATGCATTGGTCATCTTGCTGACTTGCTTTTGAATCCGATACAAACTCTGACATATACTTAAATATTAAAGAACTATGTGCACTTAATGTACAGTTAAAGCTGGGGAAGCATGTACTGTGGAACATTACTGCTTTATGGCACTGGATAATAACAGGTAACGGGTCCATTTTACTTTATTAGGATAGAAATGAATAACAACATGCTGTCTCCATGTCTGCTTAACAAATCTCAGAAATGTGATCATTCTACAGGTGCACTAGAAATAGATCAGAGTGCACATTTTGGAGCTGGGAATAGTTCTGAAGTGGATATGCATTAAGCTGCAGCTATTTTATTCATTTAATCCTTGATATTGGACTTGTGACTTATTGGTGGTATTGATCCTAATCTTAAGAGTTACGACTGTGATGGTGATTCATTCCTTTGATGATGTACTTCTCTGTACCGTGTGGTAAACATTGTAACTCAATGCATTTAGACAGTACTGTTTGCTTTCAAGCAGCTTGGCAGCCTTTTTTTTTATTCTATAATCATGGACAAGTAGGGGGTTCAGGCATGAGAGTCAGTGCTGAGAGTTCTTATTTTATATCTATCTAAATAAGTATTGACAAATGATTTATCTGTCAGTCAGTCTCTCTGCCTATCTATTTTTTGCTGTGTCCATTGGGCTTCTAATCTTATTTGAGAAGATATAGGTGTGGTAACCAATGGCAACCAGTCAGATTTTATGTAAATACAGTCAGATGTTTGCCATATTATTCTGATTGGCTGCATTGACTTCACATACAGTAAGCCTGATGGTAACATTTTTAGGACTAGAGTGACAAAATCACAGTCCTTGTATGTTACAGGTTATCATTCTTTAGATGATAAAGGAAATGGCAGCTAATGAAAACAGTGACTGAGATCACCTAATTCATACACTCAGAGTGTAGATCTAGTTTATACTGTTCCAGAAATGTGGAACAAGGTGTTCTAGAGTTCTACAATGTTTAGGTCTGTTTTACCACTTTGTAGATGGTTAGAAAGTTAGACTGGAGGGAATTTATCAAAACTGGAGCTGATCTGCACAGCAACCAATCAGCTTCTCTGTCTCATTTTCACATCTTACTTGAGCAAACTGAAGAGAGATGCTGGTTGGTTGCCACGCACAACTGCTCCAGATTCTGTCTGCTCCAGTTGTTATAAATTCCCTCAGTGTGTTTTTATGATAATGTGGTTGTCAATCAGGGGAATTTATCAAAACTGGAGCAGAGAAAATCTGGAGCAGTTTTGCATGGCAACCAATCGGCTTATCTCTTCATTTTCAAATCTTAACTGAACAAAGTGAAGAGAGAAGCTGATTGGTTGCCATGGGCAACTGCTCCAGATTTTGTCTGCTCCAGTTTTGATAATTCCCTTCAATGTGTGACACAACAGCTTTCTAATCAGGCTAATTTCAGCATATATGTATGAAAGCTCGGTGTCTTTTGTCATCACCACTAATTGTTTTCAGTACCAATATAGTCTTACTTCACTTGTCACTGGCAGATCCTTATGTAGTCTTCATAGTGTATGTTTCTTATTAAATAGGGACATATTCTTGCATCTATCTATCTATCGATCGATCGATCGATCTATCGCACAGAATGGGGATATGGCATCAAAAGCCTTAAAGCGAACCTGTATTCAGTAAGTATGGTGGTTGCTATTGCTTAGCGCTCTTTCTAATAATCCCCTTTTCCTGACTGTGGATTCATGGCTTTCTGAGTTGCACATGCAGAATAAGTAAGGGGATTACCTGCATTTTTGGTCCAGGTTAGGGACTCCGAGTATTGAAGCCAGTGACAGTCATGCAAGTAGCATTTTCAGAAGGTCATCAGTTGCAGCCTTCCCTTTTATTTCTTAGTAAAGGTTTTACTTTAAAAAGTTTGCTCAGTGTGTTGGGCCACAGTATACAGCTTTTATAGTTCTATATTGTTACTAGTATTGTATTATTTATGTCATGACTGCTAGTTTGTAACAGAAAAGTACTTGTTACTGAAATAAAGTAACCATATTTACCAATATTGATCATAAGACAGTGATTTGTAAATGTCACTTTGTGTCCCAGTCCTGTTATTTATTATTATTGGTTGCCCTATGTGGTTTGACACAGTTGCTGAGAGAACTATTGTGTTCTATATGTTAACCAATCTTTAAAGAGACTCATTACTGAATAGAGACATAAAAAGGGGTACAAATGTATAGTAAATAAACCTTTAAGCTTGAACTACCTACAGACCACTCATAATGATTGGCACCAAGACAAAATACTACTGTATATTTGATGTTACTCTAATACACTGTTACTTTACAATATTTATTTTTTAACGAGAAACTGCAAGAACAATACAATTAAACCTTGTAGTGGGGCTGCCCCTGCACTGCAAGGGTTAAATGCTTGTTTTTGTCTTGTTTCAAAATAACAGTTACATTCGCCCGATTCTCTGAATTGGCCAGCTGACATAGCGCCCCCATCAACCTCTCTCCTCCTATGCTGCAGCATTGGAATGTTCCTCAGCATGCTCACATCTTTACACAGTGTATAGAACAAGATGATTTATGGGACCTTAAGCTGGCCACACACCTGTAGATTATCTGCAGATTTTCTATGGTCAGATGGAAAACGTGCAACAGATTCCTCCATCTACACTAAACTGTGTGGATGGAGTTATCTCCCACTGGGTCAAGCTTCAGTATCTTGCTAGTCGGCCCAGCTGGCTCTCGAAAAACCTGGACAATGCCTGCATCAAATCAAATGGAGGAATCTGTTGCACGTTTTCCATCTGACCATAGAAAATCTGCAGATAATCTATAGGTGTATGGCCAGCTTAAGACTGCTGCAGAGGAGAGAGGCTGGTAGGACCAGTCTAAGAACAAGCCATCTCCTAGGATCAGGTGAGAATAATTTTTTAACCCCTAGACAAAAACAAGCAGTTAACCCTTTCGGTGCGGGGGTAGCCCCACCACAAGGGTTCATACAAGTTGTTCTTTTAAGTGACAGAATCTTTTTAAGGCATACAAATGTTGACGCCTGCTCCTTTGTCTGACTTGCTTCTAAAAATCTTTGTTCGGATTTAGATGCTTATGCATAAATTAAACGTTGTTCATCTATACAACATGTTAGCATTAAATGTAAAGTGCAGTAACCAATAGCAACCAATTTAATTTTACTGTAATGACGTCAGACCAGCACATATGTGATTCTGATTGGCTGCTGTGGGCTTTTGTCTTTCAAAGAGTTTTATGGATTAGCCGCGTGAGTGTTTTGCTCCTAGAGAAAAACAGGATGTTGTAAGATAATCTTACACCGATTTGTCTTTAGTAAGGCACAGTCTCATTGCTTGCTATGGATACTGTTTATTGAATAATCATTGAACTAGCTTTATAAATACTATTCTCAAAGGAATAATCTGAAAACAGAACAAGCGTGCCAAGAATGCTACGCCTTTAGTATCCTATCTGAAAACCAGCCCAACGATGCACCGATCATTTTCTAATGGCACTTTTATCCAATCTTTACATCTTATTGTTTTCTCTAATCTATGTAGTGAATTGAAACCTGATGCATTATTCTGTGGGATTGGTATTCTATATATTGTAACACTGCTCTACCCCATTGTTCACTGTAAACATTTCTAACACGAATGTTACTGTTACTACTTCACATCTCTCCGAAATGCTTGATAAACCATATTGCATAATGTAATATAATCTGCTGGGTCCTGTATCAGAGGTGACCAGGTAGAGCCCAATTCCAGTTTTAGATTGAGTGGCAAAGGGTTAAAAGCTCTGTCATGTTTTTATTGTTTGAATCCCGGTTGGGAAGGTTTACCCTCTTGTTCTGCCTTGGAAGTACTCTGTCCCTGTGACACCTCTGACAAATCTGTCCCTGTCACACCTCTGACAACTTGATACACACAAACAGTCATAGGGGCTTGTTCACACCACCTCCAGATCTGGATGCGTTTCTGTAAACGGATGTGTGCATTTTTTTGATGCAGTTTTGGTGCTTTACAGTGCGTTTTGTTTTCTCAAATAGTTTTGCTTGGGTTTTAAGCGTGTTCCAGTGCATTGTGGTGCGTTTATAAATGCATGTAAACGCATATCGTGCATTTCAGAGAAAAAATGCAGCATGCTGTACTTTTAAGCTCTGAAACTGATGGTGTAAACTAGTCTCATTTAAACTAGGGATGCACCGATACTTTTCGAGTACCAGTGCAGATACTTGGCATTTTCATGAGAACTACCAGGGTTGCAGCGGTTGCAGCTGGGACCTGGCTCTGGCACTCCACCGCTGTCCTGAAATCATTAGTCAATATTGTTTTAGAAAAACTGACACATGACAATAAACAAAAATGTATCAGTACTCGTACTTGTAAGTACTCGGCAAGTACCAGTACTCGTACTCGCAAAACTGGTATCTGTGCATCCCTCTATTTATATTTATAAAAACAAAATCGTACATTAAAACAGAGATGTACAAATCCCGGGAACTCCGTGTGCTCCTTACAAATGACAGCTGCCTCCCAATTTCTGAATTGTTCTCTAGTCTAGTCTTGGAGCTCAAAAGTATCGGTACAGGTACTTGTACTTGTACCGAGTACTGTACTTGGTATCTGTGCTACCCTAATTTAAACCCATTGGACTTACCTTGTAAGCTTTTTTTTTTTGGTGCAGATAAAAAAAACCTTTCTAAGATGGAGGTGGTGTGAACAGACCCTAAAAGTGTTAATAAACCCCTGATTATACAAAATAAATGTAATAGCATACCTTTTATATTATTGCTGGTTTTGTGCCCCATTTTTATGTGAAGCACATTTTTGTGGCAAAATAGACTTTTTTAAAGTTCATGCTAGAAATGTGTTTCCTCTAGGGTGGCTCTGCTAGTTTGCAGGGTCCCCCTGGAGCCCACCTGTTGTGTGTGCACTCCTGGCCATTCCAAACAGTCAGCACAGAATCACGCCATTCAAAGCCATGCCCTTCTTCCTCCTACAAGGTCTTTGATTGACAGCAGTCCCATTCTATGGGATTTCTTTAGCAACAACTATGCTCTGAATAGCAGAGTGCCTGCTTCCTTCGGGGAAGTTCACCATAGAGGATATAGGAGACTCCTACCACACTCCTTTACTGGTATGTCCCTTGCGGTGGGTGCTGTAGTGACTGCAGATGGCACCGCTTCAGATTCAAGAAGTAAAATATATCATCAGCACGCTGTGGCCAAATCTGCAAAAAGTGATCATTTTATTGGTGCGTACACATCTTGTCACATTGCAATGTTTCGGGGCCACTCGGGGTCCCTTCCTTAGACATGACTGTTCACCATAGAGGGACACAGCGCAGACATGCTTTAAAAGGGGAAACGTGAACTGTATATAGCAACATGCAGAAAAAAAACCTTTGGATTTAATGCTAGACGCATGTGGCTACAGTAATGTAGTATTGCAATGAGAGTTTATTACTAACTTAACTAAATTTGCCACTCTATCCAAAGCTTAAAGCTGATCTTTGGCATACGTAAATATTGTCTAAATACAAGAGGAATGTGTATTCTTACTTGAATCTTTGTGTATTTTTAAATATATGTGCAGTAATCCGGTGTGAGACTTTGCCTCTGTACAGTAGCTTCTTGTAAGAAAGATCAGTCACTGCTGCTCACTCTCCTTGTGCAGGTAACTGGTCTTGTCTCCACCCTCTCCCGTAACAGAGACCGGTCACTGCTATTCTGTCTCCTTGTGCAGGGTGACTGGTCTTGTCTCCGCCCCCTCCTGTAACAGACCGGTCACTGCTATTCTCTTCTTGTGCATGATGACTGGTTTTGCCCCTGCCCATTCCTGTAACAGAGACCGGTCACTCCTATTCTCTCTCCTTGTGCAGGGTGACTGGTCTTGTCTCCGCCCCCTCCTGTAACAGACCGGTCACTGCTATTCTCTTCTTGTGCATGATGACTGGTTTTGCCCCTGCCCATTCCTGTAACAGAGACCGGTCACTCCTATTCTCTCTCCTTGTGCAGGGTGACTGGTCTTGTCTCCGCCCCCTCCTGTAACAGAGACCGGTCACTGCTATTCTCTGTCCTTGTGCAGGGTGTCTGGTGTTGTCTCTGCCCCCCTCCTGTAGTTTTCTGCAGGAAACCCATAGAGGGTGGACCGGCTGCGTCCCTCCTACAGCTCTGCTCTCTGCACAGGCTATGTACAGCACAGTGAGGCTTTCACTGCTCCAAGTCTGGGTTTTCAAAGGCATTTGGTGTACACAAAGTAGATTTATATCCTTTTGTGGCCATTGAGGAATATATTTAAATTAACATATGTTGTCTGGTGTACAGCTTTAAAAAAAGAAAAAAAAAAGTTTGAGCCATAAGGACAAGAAAGTTCTCTCTCCCTTTTTTGGCTGTTGGCATTCTTGGCTCCTAAAAAATGTATTTGTGGGCTCCTAGATTGGGCTGAGTGATTCCTGCAGTCTACATCGAGGTTGCGTTATAGACATGTCTGTGTGTTCATACTGATACAGAATTGTGCGGTGTGCATTTATACAGAGATCATAATTCATTACCATAGTTAAACTAGTTCAGCTAGCCTAGAATAGAAAGAAGCTGTGTTACATCCATAATAATAATAATTAGACATCAGAAATAGCACTGGGGGATGGGATGCACACATACAAATCCTGGGAATTCCTGGAAGTTACTTGGCATACTCCCACCATTAGCAGATCTTGTTCTTAGACATATTACGGTTTAGGCAGCACCCCCAGCATTGGATATCGCTGCCTGTCTGCATGATATTTCAGAAACAAGTCAGCCTCTTCAACCGAATGTACAATTGGCTTAATGCAGCCACAGTGGTAAGGAGTGATTAAAGGTGCTAGTGGGGATCAAATTGGTTACAATACGATTAACACAAAATATGTTCTATGGGAATTATACCCTAGCATATGCAGTGATATTATAAAAAAATCCATCACTATGTAAATGGTTTCCACATCACGGAACCGAAGGCATTCAGAATACTGATGTTGAAGAGAAGACAATCCTGCTTGCACCACTTGCTGCTTTCTCAGCTTTTCCGAGCTTCGATAGTCTAATACCGTTAATTTCATTACTCTTGTCCAGGAAGATAAATAGCATGTTTTGTAGAAGCTTTCCTTTAATCAATTCTAACTTCCTGTAAGTCTTCTGTCACCGGGCGCCATTGTAATAAAATGCAATAAGTTTTATTTATTTTACCATTATTGCATTAGGCTGGATATTAAAATGCATCTTATTTCATTTCGAACATATCCTTTTAGCAGCTTGTTCTATACCCTTCAGCAGCTTGGGTTATGAAACAAGGAGGATGCAGTTTAAAACAATCACTGCATCAATAACAGTGGCTAGAATGAGAGGCAGATGTGAGCACGGGACATTAAGCTTTAAGAGGAAAATAATTGCTTGTTCTTACAACCGTCCAATCCTAAACCTTCAAGCGTAAGATCAGACCGGACTACTAACCTGTATGAATTTTACTGTCAGATGGGACTTGCAGAGTATTTATCTGCACTGCATCACAGCCCTCTTTAGCTTGCAAAAGGTTAAACAGTTAATGCACCTTGGAATTGAAATTGATCTAACCCTGCTAAGGGCACATGTGCAATTGCTTTTGATAAAAAAAAGATTAAGATTTAAAGGTAGCAAAGCCAGCAGCAGATTGCATGGTTATATATTGGGAAACCAGAAGGAGTTGCCATGAAAGAATAATGGATCGGAGCATAGTAATTTAATTACTATAAACAAAAACAAAAAAAAGGCATAATTAAATTGGGGATAGTTAGTACTTCCCTGGTTTTTAATATTTACTACATGTAATTAAAATCTAGCATTTAAATTAATATGTGCATTGTTTCTGTTATTGCTGCCAAATAGTATTAATTTTGTCTTATAGAAATGCACTTTATTCTGTGGTTTTAATATGACAGAACAGGTCGGTCCTTTTGTATGTCGATTGAGGAGCTGCAGCGTTTTATGTTGTAGTATGGCACAATGCTCCGCCGTCATGTTTGTGAGACAGTGGATATACAAGACAAGATGGTACAAAATGGATTTCAGATACCTAGCAGAAGAGAATACCTTATGGCAATATGAGGTGATCTCCCAAGTATATAACTGTGCAAGTGAGTGGCGAAGTACTAAGGCAGTGAGATGGTAAAGCCAGTAGGTGGCAGTAATAAGCTAATCTTTACTCTTCAATGTTCCTTAAAAAAAAAAAATGGAAAAAAAAAGAGAGAACGAGCAAGAGAGACAAGAAATTAAGTCAGTCAAAGAGAAGAACTGAGAGTGAAGGTTGGCGTATGGCAAATGGAGGATCAGAGGATTTAAGGCACCTCTAAACTGTTGAATTTTTAGCAACTTACAATGTGTTGCTTAGCTTTGGGTCTATTGGCGTTTTACAAATCTAATGTTTCGTAGTGCAGATTCTTCTGAATCCTGTGAATGAACGACTGAAGTACCAGCAGAGGCAAACACAAGGGCTGCTGCAGATTGCAGAAATAGCAGCGTTTTGTCTAGGACTTGGGAGGAAAATAGCAGATGGGGGAACAAATTCAACTCGTATCTATGCCTTTTCAAAGAATTGCTTGTGCTTTTCCTGCTCAGAGCCTGCTATATTATTTTACCCACAAGATCTGTGCCGTTTACATGCACAACAGCTGAAGAGAATTATTAATCCCGGGGACTGCTTGGATAACTGTGTTTTGTTATTCACTGCATCTCTCTTGCAAGGATGCTAGAGTAAGTAAAAACGATTCTCATCTTCACAACCGCAGAAACATCTCCATATATACTCTTACATCTTTGCAGATTGCATTTTGTCCAAAACCATGGCGAATAGTCACAGCTAAATATATGAAACTATGAGCTCATTGCCTTGAAATCAAGACATGGACTATTTATCTAGAAGCCAATTTGCAATTGTGCGCATTATGACTCCGTGCTAACTTATTTCAATAATGACAGCCGTTTTGTTGTTTGGAAATGAAATTGAATTTGTACGATGTTTAGTGCTCTGCATCCAGAATAAGCACCAGTCACTGCGGCTCTTTCTTTAATGTGGAGTCCATTGGGAATCTGCAGCTATTGATTGCCCATGTTCACCACTTACAATAATAATTGCTGAATATACCTAAATACTTGTGAAAATGAGGACTGTGCTTTGATCCAGATTTTTTTAGTTTAACCGTGTGTTGAGGACTGCGGGGAGGAAGTGATAACATGGCAATGATCGGCAAAAAAATGAAAGAGGAACAGTTGAAGCAAATCTGGCTATGAATGCAGTAACTGTTCTCTATTCAACTGTGATTTCATCTTTTTTTTTTCCACCGTTTTATAATCTGTGCATCCAGCATGCTTTGCCTGTTGATTTGTTCCAGAATACAGAATGAAAACTGGAATTGAACTGAATACAATTGTTGGTTGTAAACTGATGTGGCTACTGGCCTTGCAGAACAGAAAAAAAAGTCTAAGAATGAAATGACTGAAACCAAGCCGTGGCTGTAATACTTAGCAATTGATGATCAACTTTGATGGGTCCTTGTATTTTGGATTTTGTCCAGATCGTCTGCAAATCCCCACCGTCTTTAATATTCATGAATTTCTGCCTGCAAATAGAGATAATATGATGCAATTGACAGTTGTTTTGGAGGCGTAGCTGACAACTTGGCATTTTCAAAGTGCATTTGTTTTTTTATAGCTTGTCTCTATTGGAAAGTTTGCAGCTACTTTTCCCAACCTCTCCCTCTAAATGCAATGTTTTTTTGCATGCCAACACTTTTTTTTTTTTTTCTCCCTCGAGCTGCTCAATCATACATCAGAATAGAATGTGTAAATTGCAGTCTGTCTAATCTTCTTTGGATGAGATAGTTATCATCTGCTTTAAACCATCCAAGATTGAAATACTTGATTTCTTGGAAAGTGAAATCAATCTCCTAATGCTGTCATAACTGCCCTCATGTGGCAGATCACTGGGGGCTTGCCTTCTCTATCAGTTTTTAATTTGACTGGGATTTTAGTGACAACAAAAACTAGATAACTGATAAACAGACACTGTTTGGGATGTGCCGCTTTGTCCTTTTTCACTTTTTCTATTGGGCTTCTGTTCAAGCTTTGAAAACTTTGAATTATTCAGTTTCAGAAGAAGGGGGGTCAAGAAATGCTATTGGCAATATTAACGATGCACAGCTGGAGCCTCCAGAACGGGGGAAAAGACCTAATTTTAGGGTGCTGGAGAACTCTGCTCCTCATTTATTGGATGTTGATTCGAACAGTGGGTTACTGTACACTAAGCAACGGATTGATCGTGAAGCTCTTTGCAAAAACAGTCCTAAGTGTGTAATTTCTCTAGAAGTTTTTGCAAATGACAAGGAGATATGTATGATCAAGGTTGAAATACTTGATATAAATGACAACTCTCCTAAATTTGCTTCCGATCAGATTGATATAGATATTTCAGAAAATGCCTCACCAGGTACCAGATTTCCTTTAACGACAGCACAAGACCCGGATTTTGGGACTAATGGCTTGAGGACTTATAAAATAAGAGGAGATTCTGGCTTGTTTTCCTTGGATATTAAATCTAGAGGGGATGGTACAAAAGTTCCTGAGTTAGTTATTCAGAGAGCCTTAGACAGAGAAGAACAGTCTCATCATACACTTATTTTAACTGCCTTTGATGGAGGAAACCCTCCAAGATCAGCCAATCTGCAGATAAACATTAAGGTTATTGATGCCAATGACAACAGTCCTGTTTTTGAATCAAAATCATACACTGTTGAAATAGCTGAGAATTCACCATTGGGGAAGAGGATAATTGACCTAAATTCTACAGATCCAGATGAGGGCTCTAATGCAGATATCTTGTATTCATTCAGTGGTTATGCATCTGAACAAGTATGGGACCTATTTTCCATTGATTCTCAAACTGGCGTGATACAGGTTAAAGGCAATATAGATTATGAAGAAATTCAGATGCTTGAAATTGATGTGCAGGCAGAAGACCAAGGACCAAACCCAATTCCCGTGCATTGCAAAGTGACTGTTTTAGTTACTGACATAAATGACAACTATCCATCTATCAGCTTTGTGTCTGTCCGCCAGGGGGCAATTAGTGAAGCCTCTCCTCCTGGTACTGTTATAGCCTTAGTTAGAGTTACTGATAAGGACTCTGGAAAAAATGGCCAATTCCAGTGCTGGGTCCTGGGCAATGTCCCATTTAAACTTGAAGATAACTATGACAACTTCTACACTGTTGTAACCAGTAGGCCTCTTGATCGTGAAATACAAGATGAATACAATATAACCATCATTGCTAGAGATAATGGAAACCCCTCGCTAGATTCTACAAATTCTTTCTCTGTAAGGATTTTGGATGAAAATGACAATCCTCCGAGTTTCTCTAAATCAATGTATGCATTGCAAGTTTCTGCAAATAATATCCCTGGAGAGTACCTTGGTTCAGTTCTTGCACAAGATCCAGATTTAGGGCAAAATGGAACTGTATCTTATTCTATATTCCCCTCGTACATTGATGGTGTGTCAATTTCCACATATGTTTCCATTAACCCAAGGAATGGAGCAATATATGCCCTAAGGACTTTCTATTATGAGCTAACAAAATATTTTGAATTTAAAGTAATCGCAAAGGACTTCGGCACTCCACATTTAGAAAGCAATGCCACTGTCAGAGTGTCTGTTTTAGATGTCAATAACAATGCGCCAGTCATTGTTCTACCCAGCTTACAGAATGATACCGCAGAAATTTATGTGCCACGGAATGTGGGCGTGGGATATGTTATCAGCACTGTTAGAGCTATGGACATTGACTTTGGAGAAAGTGGCCGAGTGACTTATGAAATAATTCAGGAAAGTAAAGAACACCTCTTTGAAATAGATTCAGTGACTGGAGAGATCAGATTGCTCAACTCGCATTGGGAGAATGTTGCCCCAGTGGTTGAACTAATAATCAAAGTCACCGATAATGGAAAACCATCACTTTCAACTGTAGCAAAATTAATCATAAAGGCAAATTCAGACTGTGTAGGGTGCATTAATGAAGAAGGCAACGTAATCGGAGAACAACGGGACTGGGACATCTACTTGCCCGTTTTGATTGCTCTGAGTGCAATTTCTATTATCCTTTTTGCTGCAATGGTCACAATAGTTGTTAAGTGTAAAAAGGAGAACAAAGATGTTGGATCCTACAGTGGTAGGACAGCCTATTCCACTCAACCTAAATTAGGAAAAATGAAAAAAAAAAACATAAACAAAAATGATATTATGCTTGTCCAGAGTGAAGTGGAAGAAAAAAATGCAATGAATGTTGTGAGCTGCCCATTACTTGTCACATCTCCAATGTATTTTGATTGTCAGTCCAGACTTCCTCTCAGTTCCTCTCATTCAGGCGTGATGTATTTTACTCCTACTTCTAATGAGACTGATCCTAAAGAGAATGCAGGTTGTCAAAATCAGAACAATGACACAGGCCCAGCAAGACTGGCCTCTGAAAATTCTTCTACCTCTACCTGGATACCATTAACTAAGGTAGGGATGAAATCATTTAATTAATTACTCATTACCAACATGGCTATTGATGACTGTATAGCTCACACAAATGGATGTATGTCTGCTTTTGAAGCTACAATGAAACTGCTATAGCTCTATTACCTAGTAATGGCCTGTTGCATTTATTCATTCTTTTTATTTTTCAGAGAGAAAGAGCTTGTGTTCTCTATCAGAAATGCAAGTTACTAGATAACAGAAACTGTTACTAATGTATAACAGAATCTCTTTTTTCAAAGAGAACTTGTCATGAATCTAAGGTTGTAAATCTGGTTACCCCCAAAAGGTGACATGCTTATTAATATTATTGTCAACAAAACATTTTCTGTTCTCCCTTCATTTTAAGGAATGCTCTGTACAGTATTCTTGACATGGGCAAGATGGAGTTTTAGCATTGTGGTATGGCTTGGGGCAGTGCTGGGGCATCCGGATCAAGGATAATGGCTTGAAGAAACAGAAAATGTTTTGCTGACCATTACAAGTATGTATGTAAGTGTGGGCAAAAAAAAAGCAGGTGGCACATCTCTCCAATACATGCACATGTCCCTTTTTGATATACATGTTTAAAAAAGCTGCAAGTACTGCAGATTATCTGATAATCCTGCCAGAAATGCAGTCAGCTTCTAACTTCCTGTAGTGGGCTGACGACGCTGCCACTGCTGCACTGAAATCCCTTCATATTTTTCAGCACCCACAGCATTTTTAAAGAGATATAATGTGGAGGAATGTGTATGTATTAAGCTGGCCATACACTAGTAGTTTTTTTTTTTTCTTTATCTCTGTAGGAGGAACAGTGTGGATGGACTAATATCCCGCTGCCAGCTATTGTAGTCAGCAGCCGCTGAATACCCGGATAGTACCTGCTTCTGATTGGATGCAGACACCGTTCAGTCGGAAATTTTCAGACCGGCTCCTTCGACAAAAGTTGGTTGAAAAACCAAGCGGAGGGGTGCCAACAGTTTATTAGAAATTGGCCTAATTCATCGCCCATGGGGATGAACAAGAAAAATCTTATGGTGTATGGCCAGCTTTACTGTATCTTGCTTGATCTGCATATTTCTTACTGGTCAATGACTCAGAATGTCAGATGTTCATTCAAACAGCCCGGAAACCAGCATTTTACGAAGGAGTTAAGCAGTTATATCCCCTTTTTCATGACAGGGTTTCTTTAAACTGAACTGAACTATCACTAATCCTGGAACGGAAATTCCCTATTCCACACATTTAACTGGAATAGGCATACTGTTTATCAGTAAATGAGATGCTCATGTCAGTGTTTCAGAATATGGAAGAATATCAATGATTCTGTATATGAATGAATTTGAATATTTATATCTGCCTAGATTGCTGTAAGATTATGCATATGCAAGGGAACCGTTATTACATGCATTATTGTTATTGTCAGAAACTGTTAACAGCTCTATTTATGTTAAAGTGACACTAAGGCCTTGTTCACACCAAGCGTGTTCCAGGAGCAGAGCAGTTACAGACCGGATCAAAACTGCGTCCAATGTATTCCAATGGTATTTTGGGCTCTAGTTCACACCTCAGCGTTTAGTTCCAGAGCATGTAAAAAAACTGTAGCAAGCCCTATTTTAGCTGCTCTGGAATGCATGCAAACACATCAAAAACAAATGCAAATGCCCTGGAACGCACTGAAAGCCCATTCTAAACTAAAAAAAAGTTTTGTTTTTTTTTACCAAAAACGGCCTGTAACGCATCAAAAAACGCGGAACAACCCACTGCACTGCATGTGCAGAAACTCATGCAGATCTGGTCTGCATTTGGTGTGAACAAGCCCTAAACTCAGCAGTTAAAGTCTTAAACATGCATTTAAGTACCTTAACTATTAATAAAACTGTGGCACTGAAGCTTGTTTGTGTATGATTCACCTGGAGATCCTAAAATCATCTCGGAATTCATGCTGACACTTTCCTTCCTTCTGGGAGGTGACTACTTTTGTTCCCCATGGTCCCTGTGTGTGTTGTAAAGTAGCCACCACTCCAAGCTCGCTCCTGTGATGGACTGCAGTCTCAATACAAATGAGTAAACTAAACATGAGATTGTAGTCCATCACAGGAGTGAGCTTGAACTTGGCTACTTTACAACCACACACAGGGACCATGGAGAACAGAAGTAGCCACCCTACAGAAGGAAGGACGGTGTCACCATGAATTCAGAGATGATTTGAGGATCTACAGCCGAGTGATACACAAATATGATACATTTTTGTTATTAGTTAAGGTACTTGAATGCATTTTTAAGATTTAACTCCCGAGTTTAGTGTCACTTTAATGTATTCAGGTAATGTATTCAGATTAGCATATTAGTCTACGTATGCCCTTTAATGATTCTGGGACTCATTGGGTCTGTGGCATAATGCCCTACCTGAGGATTGCAGGATACATTACTTAACCCAGCAGCAGATAACCGTGATAAATGTATAAGAGTTATATGAGCTTAGACACCTGCATGTCTAAATGTATCAGCTCTACGGTGAAGGGATATTATGCCCACAAAGTTGTCACTTGAAGAACTAAACTGTGTAGGTACTTGTCATGTTAAACTGGTGTTTTGTGGGTCAGAAAATGGCCCCCTCGCTTTAAATGAGGCCTGAGCTGTTATTCAGTTAATAAAACCTATACTTGCTAGCATGATTTTGTAGCTTAATACTTAAGGCAATGTATTAAGATAATTTACCGTTTCTACTGTCCAAAATTGCTGTCTAAAATTAAATCTATTTTGATGGTGAGCTCTGGTCACTGCTGGTTGTTGCAATGAAGAAGATAGATGAATTAACTGTGTATCATTTCCAGATGCAATGGTTATTAGGGCATTCTTGTTACCCTACAAGAATGGGTAACAACCCATTCTTGTAGGTTTCAGTCTTCATCTTAAGTAGGAATGAATGTTGAGTTAGGGTCAACCATGACTTTGACCCACACCCAAGCTGTCTGCAGTTTGCTGAATGGATGAACTATTTGGCCAGTTTTCTGCCTGCCAAACTACCCTCCGTGACCTAATAACCATTGTCGCTGTGCACCCTGCACAATGTCATTGGTTGACTGATGGCTGAGCCACACAGTGTAATTGGCTTCTAGGACACAGGCTGGCCAGCATCTTGGCAATCGATGACACTGTGGGTTTCACCAAGTCATTACTTGCTAAGACAATTGCGGTCCCACAGCATCATTGGTTGTTATGGTGTGCCTGCCTGCGTCCTGATAACCAATGATGATATGTAGATTGCACATTGTGTCATTGGTTGACTGGTGGCTGAGTGATACAGTGTCATTGGTAGCAAGGACACTAGAGGCTGGACAAAACAGTGCCACTGTTTGCTAGGATGTTCTCAGCTGAACCACGCATTGTCATTGGTTGCTAAGACGCTGGTGGCCCCACAGTGTTGTTGGTTGTTATGGTGCACCTACCTGCTTCCTAGCAACCAATGATGCTGGGCGAGCTAGCTGATAGCGTCCTTGCAAACACTGTCAATGTGCGGATCACTATCTGCGTCTAGTACCGCTCATCCATCCATGCATGCATGTAACTGCTCGGATGTATGGTTAGTTGTCTACAGCATTGGCATTTGTCGGCCTGTATTTCAGCAGGGTGCTGGCTGCAGCTGGATGTAGACATCTGTAACTCCCGGGTGCAAAAGTTCAATCCTTCTTGACATTGTATAGCCGTTTTGCGTCTGTGTGATTGAGGCCTAACACCGTTTTAATCGTTAGAAAATGAGCAACTTGTATGATTACCACGCTTCAGAAGCCTCAAACCATGGAGATTTACCCATCTTTATCTGGTTAGCTGTGTGCACTTGTGGGCAACAACCAATAGCTGTGTGCACTTGTGGGCAACAACCAGTATTAAACCACTAAATACTTGATTATAACATGCTGCAGGTATATACATACACATGAACATATGTGTACTTTATACTCAATAATTAAAAAAAGAAAACAGTGTGTGCAAGTGAAAGGTTGCTGGGAAACATAGTTTTAATGGGCGCTGCCCCTTGCTGATTTGTAGGCTGTCATTCTAATCCCAGCTTCACCACCTAGATTCACTGACCTGGAAAAGTATTCAGGATGGCAATTTTGACATGTCAGACTTCATAGACCACATACTGTCAGGCTCTCCTTGAAGAGAATGTATAGTGTTTATGACTAGGAGGGCACAGTAAAGTAAAATACAGAGCACCCTATGGTGGGTAATCTATAAATCCTGGTATTTGATGCAGTAAAAATATGGAAGGTCAAGCACGTAAGAAGTGAAAGGAACATTAAAATTACTTAAAGTTATAGACCACAATATTATGTGCTCAGTGAACCATTTTATGATTTCCTTTTACAATAAAACATTGAAAACAATTTCAGATGTACACTTTAGGCTTTTTTATGCCATCTCATTAAAAGTGAGTATTTAAATAATTCTTATATAGTTTTTTTTCTTTACTATTTCTATGAATTATTGAATATTTGTTTAGCCTATCAGTAAGTTTATATTATTATATAATACTCCATACAAAGCAGGCACAGTTTCCATAGACTTTTTATTGTCACTATCCATAAAAAAGTTACTACAAAGGTACTACAAAGCAAGCACATCTCTTTGTGTGTTTAATAACTGTGCTACTTATACAGCCAAATGCCATCATCTCTGGAGTAACAAAATGAAAACAAACAATGACTGGATGTGGGCAATATTTGTGTTTTCTTTTACACTACGGATTGAAAACAAATGGCTGGAATATTGCTGGTATTTAAACAGCACATTTATTTATCATTATCATTACATCCTACCTAAAAGGGGAAGGGATTTGGATCCAAAAAATGGATTTTCTCTCCAAGAGATGAACAATTGGGAGCTATTAATATCGCTTATCCCGTTTCTATCCTTGTAATACTATTTCATATTTTCATTGATTCATCATTCCCCAACTGATGATTGCAAACGGCAAATGAGCTCTTCTTGTGGGTGAAGTACTGGGTTTTGCTCAGAAAACAGAAAGCAGAACCTTCCTGCGATGTTGTTTCCTAATGAATTAGAGCTACAGGAAGCTTGTGGAGTGCAGAGACAAATACCATCATAAACATGAACTGTGCACAGCAGCCTCCTCTGCAACACCACACTGCTAGCAGTATCAATAGGCTGCAGCTTTCAGAAATAGAATTGTATACACTTGAGACATTAATGTTTACCTGGCTCAGGTATTGAAATTGAAGAATACTTAGAATTAGGGAAACCTGGCAACTTGTCTTTTACAGGTAAGCACCACCATATAAATGCAAAAGATGATTCATGGGAGAATGGACTGTACTTTGTTGTTCTCAATCCTCTTGCTGCAGCAGAGTAGTTGGGAGAGAGGGCATTGCTGATGGACACGTCTGACAGGGGAGGTCAGACCTGCAGCTACAGTGTGAAGACATTTTCGCCTTTAGGAATTGTACTCCAGCAGTCCCCCTTGCTGTTGCTGATGGCAAACTGCCCTGTTTGACCATACGGGTCACGTTTGCCTTAGGCTGACCCTGCAGACACCTTACTAGCTTCAGTACTACACTCCAGGTTTAGCTTTCTTAATAATCATTTTATTTCTTAGCATTAATCATGTAGAAGGCTGGTGACAAAAGGAATAGAGCGTGCAGAGTGTAATTATTCAAGTGTGCCTAGGCCAGCAGGCATTCTAAATACAGCCCTGCAAACATGTGAGTACGAAAGCCTCTTCTCACTAATCAACAGAGCATAATAATGCTTCCATTTGTGCAAGAAGGTCTGAAGTAAAAAAGCGGGCTTAAATCAGACATGGCCCCCTCCACAGCAGGGTACGTTGTGTGGTGTTTTTTTTTGCCCTTTCTTCTGCTATTCTTGTTGCTACCCTACTCTTTGTGTTTTTTTGGAAAAAAATCAACTGCCAAATATAGTTTCCCATTGTTTAATATGGCTTTGTTGGCGTGTACTCCTGCTCCAACTTTACAGAACATAACCATTTACCATTCAGTTCAATTTGAGATATCCTCAATATACCCCGAATGCAGCCTTTTGCATTTGTTAAATCTACCATGAATGTGGTATTTGTCATACAGATAGTGACATATTGATCAGTGCTTAGAGAACTGGTAAGAATGCTGTCAGCATCCAATCAAGTGCAGAGCCATTCACAAAGCAATGGACCCTTAAACCAACTGTGAATAGATAACATTTGAGAGTGCTATTGTTTTGGCTTTTGTTTCGTAATTCCCCTTATGTCCAACCAAGCCCCTCTTGCCAATCCAATTTACTATTGGGATAATCCTCTCACAATAGAACCTTCTAGGAATAGAAAAAAAAAGTCAAGGAGTTAAGAGGCAGACTTTGAGGGCACGGTGTCACTGGAACATATAAATGTGCAGAATGCAGAGTGTACAGCACATAAAGGTGAATACACCAAAGCCTTGAACTTTTATCAATAAATGTAAATGGTAAAGGATAGATATAGTTGATTTGATTATACTATAGTTTAAATCATATTTGGAAAGGTAATGGGATACATTTGAAACAACAAATAAAGCTAGCTGAATCGGCCTGAATTCGAGCCGTGGGTGGTCCTGTTGGCACCACCCAGCTCGTCAAAAGTAGATTTTGAAATCAAAGCAGCCAGATGGAAAATTGTCAGCTGAAGAGTGACTACATTCAATCAGATTAAAGGTGCCCATACACCTTGCGATTATCGTACGATAACCGTGGGAAATCCCGCGATCGTACGATAATCGCAAGGTGTATGGAAGGCGTGCAACCGTTTCTACTGTACGGTCGCACGTCTTTTGTCTCCCGTTCAGGCTTGAAAACCCGCCGAGAATCATACGATTGTCTGCGGGTTAGTGCCGTTCTCAGGAGACAAATGCCAAACGGGCCGGTGTGCGCAAGCGCATACTGCCCATTCAGCATTGCAGTACGTACAAGCTTTTAATTAGCAAGATGGGCAGATCGTACGAGCTTTTAATTAGCTTACAACCATCGCAAGACAAAAGTATTGCGATAGTTGTAAGGTGTATGGGCACCTTAAGGGCCTGTTCACATGAGTTTCATGTCCGGATCAGGTGCGGATCTGCAGACGCGGTGCTATGTGTTTTTGCCGCGTTTTTGATGCATTCCAGTTAAAAAAAAAAACACATTTTTTTTTGCTGGAGTAGGGCTATCGTTATGTTAGCTGCAGTGCGTTTTTGACTTGTTTTTGATGCGTTTTGCGTTTCCGGACCGTTTCCTGACCGTACAAAATGTGACATGCAGTATTTTTCTGTCGTAACCTGAACGGACTGCGCATGTGAGAACTGTAGCCCATAAAACACATAGGGATACATTGGGATGCATTTTTAGTGAAGGAGCGTACGGATCAGGTCAGCACAGAAAACGGATGTCGTGTGAACAGGCCCTAAGTCACTGTTCAGGTTTTCGGGCAGCGGTGTAGCCAGCAGCTGTGTGAATACAATAGCCGGCAGTGCAGATTCCTCCATCCACACAGTTTATTGTGGATGGGTTAATCAAGTGATTTTTCTCGTTCAGCCCACAGCTACATGTGACGTACATGGTTCACTTTACAGATGATTGCCATAAAGTACCTGTGCATTATTTATAATCATGATTTTTAAATGTAGATCACACCAACAAGCTACTGTAAGATTGGTTTATAAGATGTATATGTTAAAATTGTTTGATACAGAGATAAGAAACCGACCTGAACAAATGTTATACCGCATCACAATGGTGCAAAGCACTTATGTATGTAACAGCTGCAACTAAATGTGTTCATCTCTGGGAATTATCCCAATAGATAACCTTACAATGGTATTTTACACCTTACCGCTTGGCTAACATTTTCAGGTCTCCCTCGCGTATCTCCATAATTATTGGACCGCAATATTCCACATTCTTGGCACAATTTTCGGTATTGGCACAAATTTCGCTGCATTTGGCGTAATTGCATCTTGGCATTGATCATATTGCTCCTTCTTACCGCACAGTAGTTACCCACATTTTGCTGGCACTCAGGTGATCTCAAGGGTTAATCTTCATGATTCTTATGAGAAAGACTTTGCCTTTACCAGACAAGATGTGCATGCATTTGCTGAAACTTGGGAGGCTTGAACAACGTTATACTCTTCTCTACAGGTGGCTTAGCACTCCCAGGATATATTCCCCTCTGATGCACCTCTCTAGTGAATATATGCGCTTATTTTACTTCATCTATGTTTATCATTTATATTTACTTTATTACTCATTTAATCATGAATTTGGAATGTTGCAATAATGACACATTGTTTGCCTGATCTCTTTCTTAATTATTTCATTTCCAAACGGTATTTAACGTTTGAAAATGAATTAAAAACTATTTAAATGTAAAAAAAAAATAGTGTGATAAAGAAATGCTCCAAAAAAGTAGGAGATGTAAAAAAAAAAAGAAGCAAAGCGCAAAGAAAGGGGCACAAAGATGGCCACCGTAGAGTCACAGAATCCATTCATAGTGTGTTTACCTATTGTTATGACCAATAAACATATTTCTATATTGAGTATTACACTTGGAAGTACTTCTTTTCCATACTGGGGCCTTTGCTAACCTCACTTCTGGTTCCTTTGTGGCTGTATGCTCCACCCTATGTTAAAATTGTTAAGAGCATTATTATCATAGACCAGATTATTTTGCTGGGCCACCCAGGATAGGATATAACCAGAAACTTGTATAAATAAATGAGGCTTAAAAAAAAATTTGGATGCTACTAAGTTGATTAAGCTAAAAGTTAAAGCTGGCCAGTAAAATAGAACTTCGGGCTACTCCCGCACTGAAAGGGTTAAGTGCTCATTTCTGTCTAGGTGTAAAAAAAAAAAAAAATAGTTACTCTCTCGATACTCGGAGCTGGCTTGCTCTTAGGCCTGTCCCTGGAGCCTCTTGCCTCCTCCGCTGCAGCGGTCTAAGGTCCCGTAAATCATCAGGTTCTATAAACAGTGTATAGACGTGAGGACCCTGGTGAAAATTCCAATGCTGCAGCATAGAAGGAGAGAAGCTTCAGTGACTGGAGAAGCTGGCGTCTGGCTCAGCCGTTTGGGTGAGTATAACTTTTTTTTTAATCACCTAGACAAAAACAAGCAATTAACCCTTACTTTGCGGGGGTCGCCCCTCTGCAAGGGTAAAAACACTTTTGCCTGGAGTTCTTCTTTAATGCGGCTATTGAAACTGATTGAAAATTGCCATGTGTATGGCCAGGTTAAGGCTACATGGGCAATCTCAGAGACTAAAAAACATTCTTCATGCAAATATTGCTGTTTAGTGGTTAGATAAGTTGGAATTAATCTCACCGGGCATACTTATATGGGAAGAATTGTCTAAGAATCTCTTAAATGAGCATTTGTTAGGTGATTAATCCCCCGCTTCCATCCAAGTCTATGCAGTGGACTGGAAGATCAATCACTTGATTTGTTATGTGATTAAATTGCAGCATTGTGCAATTATGGGAGATCGATCACTAAACTGCGCTCTTATTATGCTTTGTGTGGTTGCTCACATTGAAGGCCCATTTACACTACCGAGCTGTGGTGACACGCATGTCATTTTCAGGCCGCGCTGACGTGTGTAACATGTGTTACTGTGTTGGAGTGCTATTCATTTTGAAGCACACATCAACACAAAGGGGTCTATTCACTAAGCTGCAAAAGTGAAAGACCGACCTGAAGTGAAGTGAGCCGAACAGCTATTCACTTCATGCTGGTACGGCTGATTTCAGCTGTATATCGGCTGAAATCAGCCGTACATCGGGTAGCTTTACGTGGCTTCGGATCGGCCGAATATGCTCAGCATGTTCCACTAAATACAATTTAGTAAACTAAACATGAGATTGTAGCCCATCACGGGAGTGAGCTTAGAGTGGTGACTACAACACACACAGGGACCATGGGCAACAAAAGTAGCCACCCCCCAGACGGAAGGACAGTAGCAACACCAATTCAGAGATGATTTGGGGATCTACAGCTGATTGATACACAAATAAGATAAATTTTTGTTAAAAATGTGTTCAAGTACCTTAACTATTAATGAAGCGCACATTAACACGTGATATAAGGGAATGTTAACGCACTGCAACAAACTCTTCTAATTAATCGCTGGCATAAAAAACAAGATGGGGTTAAAAAGGCAGGTTCATTGCAACTTCTTCCCATGCCTTGTGGTTGGTGCATCAGATGGGTTTAGCTGGGATATCTGGTGCAAAGATCTCACCACAGGAAGCCACAACAATTATAAGAAGCTCCACAGTTGCAGGCATGGTTTAGCCTGCCTGCAACTGTGGAGTGACTCTTAATACACTGTTTACAATTTTCCAGGTACATTAATTTTCCAGTCTTTTTATACACCATAATACATGCTAATACTTAGTTCACGTGAAGCTGGCAATAACAAAAAGAATAGCACTTCATACTTCAAGCACATCTGTATTTAGTCTAACACATCCATATTGTTAATCACTTTAATGTTATTTATATCTCAATACAAGCAAACTCCTTTTCTGAGGAGGAGGTTGAAGGAACAGCAGTGTACAAAAATAATTGAGGGAAAACTATTTTTGCATTAATAATAGAAGCTGTTCTAGTGTAAAATTAATAATCAAGCTTTTCTTACTGAGCGCAGTGCGAGGCAGCTGCACTTCATATTTCATTACCTTGGTAATATCCTCTGGTATTCAAGTTAAGATATTTAACTAGATTAATAAATGTACATCTATTTATCTGGATATCTATTTCGCCTTAAAGAATGTTCTCCCAAAACAGAGCTGTCTTTTTTTCTTTGATTGTTCTTTTAAATATGATTCCTAGTTTTATATTTTCTACTGCTTTTCATTTCCCACACACAGATATATCCAGAGAGTGGAAGTTGTAGGCCATATTTACTAATGTCCACCCAGCCAATGTTATTGCACATGACTGCGGATGCCAACAGGCAGAGGATGGGCACTTAACCTCTTGCCGTCCGCCCGTAGTAAAAAAACGGACAGACGGCACTGCAGCATCTGCGGGTTGCCGTCTCCAGACGGCAATTTTTTTCTGCTCGCGCGCGCCCCCTAGCGGGCACGCACGGGCAGAAAAGGCCCGTCCAATGCGAACACCCGGTACCGGGTGTTACACATATAGGCGATCAGCGGGTCCATAGCCCGCCGATCGCCTATATGTGCTCGTTCGCGGCCCTGACCCCTCACCTTGATTCCCGGGATCCGCTGCCCCATCTTGGATCCCGGGACCGGCTCCGAGGGCGTCAGGAGGAGGAGGACGGGAGATCAGCTCCTTGCTGATCCCCGTCCGGGCTGTGAATGCAGAAGTGATGTGTGTTACATCACTTCCGCATTCACCTGTC
>NW_017307596.1:228804-249129 GCF_000935625.1 Nanorana parkeri | reverse complement strand
GCCGACGTGTGACAATGAAACTGTCACACGTCGGCTCAATAGATCGGGAAGTGAGCAAACACATACCATTGCTCATCACTTCTCGATCATGTCCCTGCAGAGAGCCGTGACTGTCACTCACGGCTCCCTGTAGGGATTCTCCCCCTCCCCGGGGGGAGGGGAGAACGGACGGGGGAGGGGGCGGGCACAGCTGGCTGTGCCTCTAGGCAGAGGAAGCTGTCAATCACGCAGCTGGGTGGATCTCGACAGTAATGTCGGGATCCGTCCCGGCTGTGGCAGTCTCAGTATACCGCGAGCTGTAGACCCGTGACCCTTGGGCGAACAATGGGGAAAAGCACTGACCCCATAGTTCTCCTTTTAAGACGCTATTGTAGGCTTCCTACATTTAGTTGGGTTGGCGATGGGGAGACGCGCTGTGTTTGGAGTCCATGGATATGGTTGCCAGGGTAGATGACTGACTAGTCAATACTTTCTGAAAATCAATTGTATATTTGCTAATTTATTTGTACAATATTTCAGAATATTCCATTGTCTTCCAAAAGAAATCTTGGAGATTAGCTCTATCTAAATGTCAGATTTGGTTGTAGGTTTCCAAATATTTTTCCAGGCTGGGTTGCCTGCAGCAAAATTGAAGTAGACATTAGAAAATGCTTCAATACAAGTAATGTGCTTTCTTTGTTATGTTAATTATGGTAGTGCCAGAGCTACGTCCCAGCGGCAACCGCTGCAACCCTGGTAGTTCTCGTGAAAATGCCAAGTATCAGCACTGGTATCTGAACAGCCCTACATAGTGTGCAGCTGCCAACACTTACAATGTGTTCTCATAAAAAAAAACAAAGTAAAAAAAGCTTGTAGTGTTAATATTTTTAGTAGAAATTGTTGTTGATCGTGCTACACTATAAGCTTTTTACTTCATGCAGTAGCTATTAATGGCACATGATGCACAATGTATCAAAATTGTGCAAATAATTGCTACTACATGCTATTTGTATAGCGTATATTATAGGGCACTGTGTGTTCCTTTAGATTTTAGTGACCGTTAGAGAACCTTTAAGATTGTTTAGTTGTTTTCAGTGTAAAAAGATACATGGAAAAAACATACTAGTGTGACATTATTTTGTGGTTTTTTTTTTATTGCCAAAGTGATGTTTTTCCTGAAATGTTACATTATGGTGTGTGTGTGTAATGTTGTCCAGAAATACTGTGAGCCCAAGCCAGCTTGGTGATGTAGTTCAGCTTTTTTGCATTTCTATACCTGCCGGGCCACTGGTTTAGTTGGGATTTCATAAGAGAAGTAAATGGCAGGGCATGCAGGCAAAATGTTTTGTCGGGATCATTTCAATGACGTAACACCAGCTTGGAATTTATGTTTTCAACTTTTAGGCCCCATTCACACTGCGCGATTGAAGCTAGAATCGCGGCAAAATCCGCTCCAAAAAGGGTCCTGCTGTAGCGACGCACGACCCGCGACAGCAGGACCCTTTGCCCCATTGCCATGCATTGGAGAGCGATATCGCGCGGTAAATAGCCGCGATATGGCGGGAATTACCGTGCGATAAATCGCTCAGTGTGAACGGGGCCTAAAGGATAACTAAATAAAAAAAATTTAATCTATTGCAGCTTACTCGTCCTTTGATGTGACTGCATCCGTTTTTTCATTTTTCAAGAAGATTTTTAGCAAGTGCATAAAATACCTGATGATCACCCCAGAAATGCAGTGAGCTTGTCACTCCTTTTTAAATCGGAACTCCAGGTAACATTTTTCTTAACCCTTGAAGTGGGGCTACACCTCCACTGCAAGGGTTAAGTTTTAGTTTTTGTCAAGGTTAAAAAATAAAAAGTTATCTCCCGATCCTCGGAGCTGGCTTGCTCTTAGACCAGTCCCTTCTGCCTCTCTCCCCTGCAGCGGTCTAAGGTCTGTGAGTCATCACGCTCTATACACACGGGTCTATCCACTAAGCTGCCGAGGGCAGCCGAGTGAACAACCGACCTCAAGTGAAGTGAGCCGCACACTGTTCGGCTATTCACTTCAGGCTTGTAAGGCTGATTTCAGCCGTATATCGGCTGAAATCAGCCGTACATCGGCTTGCTCCGCATGGCTTCGGGTCGGCCGAACATGCTCAGCATGTTCGGCCGACCCAAAGTGCAGAAGGAGTTCAACTCAGCTGATCCAACATCTGGATCGGCTGAGCCGATCCTCCGGCAGGATACTCACTGCTGTTTGGCCTATTCTTATAGATGCCGAACAGCAGTGAGTGAATAGCCGAATGCCGCTGAGCGGCATTCGGCTCGGCTGTTCTGCTCGGTCCCTCTGTGGTACCGAGCAGAAGAGAAAAGTAGTATCAGCTTCGTGAATAGACCCCACAGTGTATAGGATGTGAGGATGCTGAGGGACATACCATCGCTGCAGTAATGAAGGAAAAAGGCAGGAGGGAAAGTTGGCCGGCTCCAAGGATCGGGTGAGTATATCTTTTATCATCTATTCTTGAACCATCTATATCTATTTTCGAACCTCTCACTGCAAGGGTTAGGAAAAAAGTACCCGGAGTCCTCTTTTAAACTGTACTGAAAGGAAAAACAATGTTGTCCTCCTTGAGTAAGTTACTAATCCCATCACTACTCATGTAATGGAGATGAACAAAGATAGACATTTTTCTAGTTCAGCATAGGTGGCAACCATTGCACACTCCATAGACACAGAGGCACAGTGAGTGTAGCCACCCAGGGACAGGACGTGTGTTCACAGGATTACAACATGAAAATTAAGGGAACAAAGCCTGAAGAAAAAAAGAATGCACCTATCTCGTCTAAGGACTGGTAAGCTGCAATAGTAAAGTGTTTGTTTTTGGGTTTAGATATAATGTACAGTTCCTTCTCTGTTACTATGGCATAGGGCTGCCACCTTTTTTTCCATCGAAACCCAAACACCCTAGCAACGCACAGACATTTTTTGGGAGAATGATTTGCGGCTTATGCATATGTAAATATCACAGTCAAGACTATTTTCAGTCAGTGGCCCCTATCTTAATTTTGGTTACCCCTGTCTGCCTGACATCTTGTGTCCGGGTTCAGCCGGGTTCAGCTGTGCCCGGACACAAGATGGGCACATGTATAGTAAACAGAGAGTGACAGAAAAATAGACAGAAAGCAATGAAAAATGCCTGTACTGAGAGAATATTGAGCTTTCCATTACTCAAATCGCCTAGTGAAAATGTGATTTGCTTGGCTGTTATTGCTGACCCATTGTCTTCATTACTGTGAGTCTCTGGCTTATAGGTGACTTTAGCTGCTGCCTGCTTGTTGCAGGTCTGTGATTTGGAAATGATTTAATCCTGAGACATTCAGGCAACTACAGCCTCCTTTTTTCTTTCAGCGCCTAAAGTTTCCTAGTAAAAAAGGTGAGATATGCACAAATATTTCCCCACTCTGTCTTATACTAAAGTGTTACCTGTGCTGCCCCTTTAACATTTACACGTTGTGTTAAAAATTCCATGAAAAGTTAGATACTGAAAGATTTTAGCCATTGAATCATAAAGTAAACAAACCTGGTTCTCCAAATCTTGAAAAGTTTTCTTTTAGACAAAATAATTTGAAGAGCTTAATTTATGAGCCGGAGGCATGCTATTGCTTGCATTTAGCTCTTTAAAGCCTACACCATATGGCTCACAAACTAAGTAGTTGTGCTGGCATTATCTGATCCTCTTATGCACTATGATTTTGCACAAACAACATTGGGTAAAGCGATTATGGGTCATATTTTAGTGTTTAAAACAAACTGATGTCTACATGTCTCTTTGCTAATCTGTGTACTTACAGAGAGACAAGGCCAGTGTGTGTGTGTGTGTGTGCGTGTGTGTTATATATAGACATAAGGTGTATTAAGTGTCAGCATTTAAAATCAAAGAAAAGGGGGCTAGGAACATCATCCTATAGCAAAAGAGGAAATTAAAACTGGATTTGTTGTGCTATTTTAAATGCATACAATTGTTCTTTCTCTTTGTTATAGAAATAAAAAAACTCCTAAGCCAATATTCTGTTTGTTTATGAGAGCATTAAACTATATACTTAGTGTTGTTTTGTTTTTTTTACTTTTCTTTTCATTTGCTTTGTAATTTTCATTTTTTTGTGAACTTTTTTATAATACAGGAAAACAAAGTGTTGGGAATCACAGCAACCAATCAGAAGTCACCCTTTCTCAACCTGTTTAGAAAAAAAACCTGATGTGCATGCTTGCAGTGCTGCCATGGTCTGTCGGTTTTGGAAACTGTTGGCAGTGAGTTGTAGGCACACTCCATATATTAAGCTGGCCAATTCAACAGGAATTGGCCAAAATTCACTCCGTTGGTGACCCTTTCTCCTTGACAGGAGTCGATCATTAAATCGGCTTTTGCCGAAGGGACATTTTGGAAATTCTGTTCAGCACGGATGGATGAATCTGTTTATATTTTTTTTTCGGTCAGCCTGCAGGTTAAGCAAAAAAAAAAAAAAGTAAATACCAGCGTATAGCCTACTTTACCTCTGTGCTAGGATTACCTCATAATACCTGTTCCCAACCTGGTTTAAAATACTCCCAAGATTGTGTAACAAGATTACAAAAGATTACTGTGTATTTTTACTGATGATCACAACAACTGCATGACTGCTAACTATACAAGCGTACTGTGCTTTAAGGTAACTCCAACCTTGGTACATTAGTGGTCTCTTGTGCTTGTGTCAGGAGCAGAGTGAGCATGTTTTATGCCAGTAACCAATTATTGTCATGAATAATGGAACAGTTAGGACCTTGTACCCATTTTTTGGCGTCTGCGTCCTTTTTAGAAGAGATTTACCTTCACTCCGTGTAAGAGCAGCCAGTGTTCTGCAAATGTTTTTATTGCGGTCTGTGCCTTACCTTTGTTGCCCTCACCTCCATGTCTTGTTTGGGCATCACAGGGGAAGGGTGTGAGGAAATATCTCCTGGACTTATTTGCGTGTTCATTTTGGTAGCTCATACATAAGAAATGGGATTTGAGGAAGTTGGAGGTTGCAGAGTTTTATGAAGGACGGTTTGGCAAATTGGGGCACATATATACATGCATATTTCAGCTGGTTCACTTAGTAATTTGCACAGTAGGTGCCCTTTCGGCCAGCATCCCTTGATCAGCTGATCGAAGGAGCTAGTCATGAAAGCTTCAAATGAACAGAGTGGGCAGCCGATGAGCTGACTACTGTCAGAATACATTGAAGACAGCAGGAGATTCCTCCATCAACACCTGTGAGCTTTGATGAAGAAATCTGCAATATTTTCTTTGTTTAGCCCGCAGGTTGAACAAAGAAAATATGAGTGTATGGCCAGCTTCATTCCAGCAACCTCTCAATGTGTATCCTATGAGCATGTACTGGGGTTTTAATCTAAAAGCTATAATTTGATATAATGCAGGGATGAGTTAGAGCCCTCAGTCAGATTTTTAGTGCTATCTGTGGCCCTATTGGGGAGATTTCCTTTTAATCCCTGAAAGGACAGGATCTTTTCCACAGAGACAAAGACAAAAACACAATGTATTAGTGTGGCAAAGGGTTAGAACTTCGTACAATGTCCATGCTTTTCTGTCCTGGTGAGGACTGTAGCCCATTTCTTATATCACAGGGGGGTAAACTGGATTTTGCATTTTTTTTTATAGCTCAGATATCATCGACAAGACTGAACGGATGGCAAAGTTTCCTTTACAAAAGATGTATTGAGAAGATTTGGCAGTAAAACATATACAGTAGATAGTTGTAAGAAATTTACAACTAAATTCACACAATGAGAAAGCACCACTACTGTAGAGAAACCACTCACGTTACTGTTGTCAGCATATCGTGTGTCGTGTGTACCTATTGCACTTTCAATTGAGGTCTGAGAAAGAGGCAGAGCCTCGAAACGCGTAGCCGCCGGTTTCTCTACAGTAGTGGCGCTTTCTCATTGTGTGAATTTAGTTGTGTACCCACAGGGTTCCTCTCCCTGTTTTTTGACAGAGCTTGCACACTGTATTCCTGATCACTCACTTTCCTACAGTACATTTCTGTATAGCCGATTTGAAGTATTTTACCAAGCAGATAGTGCGCTTTAGCCCTTTTTGTTGTTTTAATTGCTTGTAAGAAATTTACAAGACTGTGTGGTATTTTTTTACTGGATACACTTGCTTAGATACAAAATCGAATGTGGTAATTGACAATCCCAATTATAATACACAATATTGTATCCATCTGAACAACACTGCTGTTTTGGTTGTTATTAGTAGAAGTAGCAAAAGTAATATGAGTGGTATATAAATAGTAAATATATTTTGATCAACGTAATTGTGACCTTTTTTTCCCCTATATATCAAAATAGTTGAGAATTAACCTGTAGGATAGGTATATAGTAGCACTGGATGCAGTGGAAAATCCTGCTCCCATGCTGTCTCTGCAACAGATGCTGCATCACATTGGGGCAACTTATGGATCACCTGATACTCCTTCTCAAAAGGGACAATTTGTATGGGATGTGTAGTTTACAAGTTTAAACAGCCCCAATGCTGGTGACGTACACTGTACGTCGTCAGTCACAACGGGGTTAAATCTGCAGCTTTCATTAAACATTGCCTCATGGTAATGTCATGGGAGTCCTTGTTCAAGCACTTTTTGTTATACAGTGAGAGTTCTCTGTCCGTCTCTCCCATTTACTCTACTCCATTATCAGCCAGTAGCATAGGTTTTCGATAAAGACTGCAAGTGGCCATTGCAGCACACATTATGCAAGCATTGCCCATATTAGTTAGCAATGGGAAACCAGCTCTGAGAATTGCCATGTAGCCATTGCTGTAGTGCATGAATATAGACAGGAAGTTGCAGAAGGCCAGCCGCATGGAACTGCAACAAAATATGAAAAGGTTAAAGCAAGTAATTATTGAGCACGAAAAAGACAATTTGCTTTTGGTACACAAAGCTTTATCAAATCATTTGGGGTTATCATCTATTTGAATCTTGTCCATCTGTATTGGGTTATTTGGAGAATGCAGATCTTGTTCATTGAGGTTCATTGAGCTCCAGAGAGATGTCCCAAACACTCCTTTCTGGAGCACTTGTATAAAAGGCTCAAAGTTGTAAAGTAAAAGTAGACCCACTAACACTATAGAAAATCTAAATAGAAAGCTTGGATATTATAATAAAATGTATTTGCTTACTACTCTTAAAACATACAGCAGGAAATGTAGAAATTGCAGTGCACTTCATTTTTAAGTTCTAATGTGTGTATACATAGTTACATAGTTACATAGTATTTGGGGTTGAATAAAGACATACGTCCATCAAGTCCAACCCATATAGGTCCACACATCATCACATTCTTAGGGATACTGGTATCCCTGGATATTACGGTCCCTCAAGAAATTGTCCAAACGTTTCTTGAACAAATCTGCACTCTTGGCTGAAATCACTGCCGATGGCAGTGAGTTCCAGACCTTAACCGCTCTTACTGTAAAGAACCCTCTTCGCCCATTGTGCTGGAATTTTTTCTCCACCAACTTTAGGTGGTGGCCTCTAGTCTTTGTAATGGAGTTAATCTCAAACAGTTTGTTGCCAATGTTGCTGTCACCATTGAACATCTTGTACATGAAAATCATATCCCCCCTTAATCTCCTTAATTCCAGCGTAAACATGTTTAAGGTCAGAAGCCTCGTCTCATAGCTCTGGTCCTCCATTCCCCTAATTAGTTTTGTTGCCCTCCGCTGGACTCTCTCCAGTTCAAGGACATCCCTTCTCAGTACCGGCGACCAAAACTGGACCGCGTACTCCAGATGTGGCCGAACCAACGATCTATATAGAGGCACAATTATAGACTTGTCCCTGCAATACATCCCCTTCTTAATACAGGACAAGACCCTGCTAGCTTTGTTTACCACAGCTTGGCACTGCAAGCTACCATTCAGTTTGTGGTCTATAATGACCCCCAAATCTTTTTCTATTTCTGACTTCCCTAGCGGCATACCCATGATTGTATAGCCTATTTGTTTATTTTTATGTCCAAAGTACATTACTTTGCATTTATCGACATTAAACCTCATCTGCCATAGTATTGCCCACTCCGCTATTTTATCCGGGTCCTCCTGCAATGTTATATTGTCACGATCTGTTTCTAGTACCCTCCCTATTTTTGTATCGTCTGCAAACACGGAAACATGGCTATTTATTCCCTCCCCGATGTCATTAATGAATAGGTTGAACAGTATGGGACCCAGCACAGATCCTTGAGGCACACCGCTCATTACACTAGCCCAGTCCGAAAAGGTGCCATTTACAGATACTCTATGGACACGTTCCCGTAGCCAGTTCTCTATCCACGTACACACCACCGCATCTATGCCCATAGCCCTCAGCTTGTGAAGTAAGCGCTTGTGTGGTACCATATCAAATGCCTTTGAGAAATCCAGGTATACCACATCTACCGGCTTCCCTCCATCCATATCTCTGCTTACCCCCTCATAAAAAGTTAGCAAGTTAGTCAGCCTATCTGTGTATATAGGCCATCGTGCTGTGTTTTTTTTTTTCCAATGCACTTTGAACATCTCTCTCTGACTTTGTATATTGGCTATACATTTGTCTGGTGTTAAGCCTAACTCCACAGAACACTCTTTGCAGCTAAGATGACTACATAACAAAACCTCATAGCCTAAAATGACAGCCAGATTGAAAAGAACTAATCTGGCTTATTTAGTAAACACAGCAAAGTGCTAAATGCAAAGGACAATACTTAGGGCCCATTAACACCACATTCAGATTATCTCCAGACCAGACTGTTTCCAGGCCCAAAATGCATCCCAATGTAACCCTATGCTATTTCTGACCTCTGTTCCAACCAGCGCTTGTCCTATTTTGTCTGGTCTGGAACGCATCAAAACGCATCAAAAACACATGGAACACACTGAACGCACCTGTAAGACCACTTTAAGTTAAAAAATCGCAGCAAAAACGCAATGCACTATTTTCCAGATCTGGTCCGGAAAATGGTATAAACCCAGCCTAAACCATGTTGCTATTTGCAACCATGAAAAAGAAAAACTTTTTTTGTGCTATATTTTGTGTAAAAATATTTTGATTAAGCTTAAAGGAGAATTATGAGGCCAGTAATTTTCACTCAGCCTCATAATCTGAGCCGACCTGTGACCGTGAAACGGTCACAGGTCTGCTCAGTAGATCGGGAAGTAAACAAACACGTAACGTCGCTCGCTCACTTCTCAATCTATCCCTGCAGAGAGCCATGACTGTCACTCACTGCTCCCTGCAGGGATTCCCCCATCCCCTGTCCGATCCTCCAGCGCTGACTGGTGAAACAGATGGGGAGGGGGCGGGCACAGCTGGCTCTGCCTCTGGATAGTCAGAGCCAGCTGTGAATCCCGCAGCTGGGTGGATCCAGACAGTATTGTCGGGATCCGTCCAGGCTGCGGCATCTCAGTATACCGCAAGCTAGCTTTGGGTCACGGGAGGACGCTAGTTTGTGTTCTCCCGTGAACCTTAGGAGAACTATGGGGAAAAGCCCTGATCCCATAGTTCTCCTTTTAAGAATTTTATATTCTTTTAAAATTGAAAATGTGTATTTCAGTTGCACATTTAAAAAAAATGTAATTCTATGCAATTCTGGCATAATCACATAGAATAATTTTAGGTTATCGTTATCGGTATTCTGTTTCTTTATGGACATTTAGTCCTGACCCGTTAGTCATTTCTGGATGTACAAGTAACAAACCCGTTATCACTAATTACACTGTCTGTTGTGAAGTTGCTGGAGCTAGTTTTTGTCACTCTGAAAAGGGTTCTTCCAGTTCACTAACGATCTAACACCGGTCCACCGGTAATGAATATCACTGCTGCATTTTGCTAGCATGTATTGATGGGGAAAAAAAAGTAGGCAGGTAAACTGTGTAATTATGTGAAAGTAAATCCTAACAATAAATTTTATGTTAACAAGCATTGTGATCAAAGGTTTAATATAGGTGGATTAATGAAACTCTGCATTAATAATCCTTGTAATGATTAGATGGAGAACATATTCAAATTATGTATGACCTCTTTTTATGTAAGGATCCAGTGTATTTAGCGTACATAATACACAAATGTGTAGTATTTGACATTTTCCAGACACTTTTTTTATACTGTTATATTAGAAATGAAAAATTATTATGCAGAAAATAAGAGACACAAATCTTACATGTAGCTAAAGTGTGGCAATATCTTTTCATCTGGACACCACAATGAGATCTTTCTTGTATGCTAGTTACCCAACAGCAATATTTTTTTATTTACCCACAGCAAGGATCTCATTCAGTGGCGGAACTACCGCCGGTGCCGGGGCCTGTGGCTGTGGGGGGGTCCGGTCCTGATTTTTTTTGGCAGTGCACGGTCCTGGTGTTCGAACATGGAGTTGGGGATAGTAGTTGTTTACTGCTATTTCATGCAATCAGACAAGTGGATTATAATGGGGAATATTACACTGTAATGTTCCCTATTATAACCTATTTCTCTGATTAAATGATTACAGGTAGGCATGTGATCTATCAAAGTTTGAGACTACGTTAGAATGTGTGTCACACATTTTAACGTAATCTCGCCCAGTTTTTCGGCGGTGGAATAGGTGAAGCATTCCAACGCTTTCTCCGCTATTCCTGGGCAGATCGGCATCGCAAATCGCATGTGCACGAGAACCAATCTGCCTTGAAACAGCTGATCAGTCCTGAAATGTCACTTCTATCCCACTTTGTGAGTACGGTGGAATGTGAGATCGCAGTCAGAGAGAAGTGACATTTCAGGACCGATCAGTTGTTTCACAGCTATCATTCCCCAGCTAAAGCTGTTGAAGTGGAAAGGTTGACACTAGGGATTTAATAGACCCCTAATGTCACCTTTAAAGAGAACCTGTCATCTCTAATGAGTAAAAAAAAAGTTTCAAAAAAAATGAAGTTAAATAGAATGAAATTTAAAAATACCACCTAAAAATTAAAATCTGCAATCCCCCATGAAACGCTCTCGTAAAAAAAACCTGGCTCCTTACTTCTTTTGCTGGCTCCTGCATTCAAAGACAATTTTACTGTGTTTATTTGTGCTCTAAGGGTTCCTAGCCCTGTACATCCATATAGTATTTTCTGTACTGTATATGGCTTCAAAATTCTTAATCCTTTCAATACCTCTTTCGACTATTACTTCTGACATGTTATTGCATTGTTAACTGTGAAAACTTTTATTAAAAACTATATGCTTAAAAAAAAAAGAAAATCTATCAATATCCAGTACAATGTTCCAACATAATAGAATGGGTATAGCCATTGTGAATATGTTTTTACAAAGTGTAGGAGCACAGCAGTATCAGACTACTGACTGTACAGTGTTAGGCTGTAGAATTCGATAATTTAATAGAAGATGTCCAAACCTAAGGTTTTTCTCCTGGTTAATTCTTGGCAGAAGCAAATGAATTCAAAATTATATGTATTGCTGAAATTTTCAGTGAGCTGTGCAACATCATCATCTGGGTTCACATTTAACACATTTGCTTTTACGTTGTAAAGTAATAAATAGTGACTACCACAATTTTGGTATCCACATTGTGTGACTAGTAAGGCTGGCAGAAAAAAATGAAACCTGTTGCAATAAATGTTATAATAAGTGGCAACCTCAAAGCACAAGTATTCAGTGAATTTTTCTTTGGGTCCTAATTAGATTTTGTAATTAAAAAAGATTAAAAAAGCAAAACAAAACATTAAAGAGACCATTTAATGGGCAATTTCCTGTTCAATGTGTTTATCAGCTAGAAGCAGCCCTTATAATATATGATGACATATGTAATTAAACCAGCTGTAGGACTTGAGTGATGTATTTTTGCATAGAGTAGATTATATAATGAAGGTCTTTCTTGTTTTTCTGTAGGGCACACCTACAATAAGATTGTGCTGTTTATAAATGTTGTTCTTTTTATATGGATTAGTTTTATTTCTGGCCTAATACCATCTTTTTTATTGTGAGTAAACATTGTTATTGAAATGCACTTGCGATCAATGTCTTTCTATACAATATTTCCACCCAGATTGTTGCTGATTGCTTAGCAACCACTTATGAAAAGAATCACCGTGAGAGCTGTTCAATAACATTGAATTAAATTATGCCAAAGTGTATTACAATGTTACATAAGTAGATTTTTTTCTAATAATGGCAAAGCAAATTATTTATGTTGGTAACAACTTTCTATACAAGCATGTTGATTTCTATGGTATTTAAATAATACATTGGCTTTTCATGAATAGCACAGCAAGCTGTTTCAATTCTGTTTCCTTCTGCATAAGAATTGTGCTGAAGCACTTAATTACCGAATTTCTTTAGTGCCTGTGAATTCATTGTTTGAATAATAGGTTTTAATAGGGCAGAGTTGAATATAGATACTGGATACTAGTCTATTTAGATAATCCTAATGTCTGAAAATGTGATATCATCTTCACAATTTTGCATAACTCCATTGTAATTTGATATGCAGATAGGAGATCATGAAGACAATTGCTCTTTGATGATCATGTAGAAGATTAAATAGCTGGGATACAACAGAAACTTGGAAGTTCTCTCTGGTTCTATCAATGATCACATTGAGGAGTATGACAATACAACCAGAGTAAGAATTTTCAGTTCCAAAACTCCGTAATCTAACTGACACTGAAAGGGGAACTTTTAAAGTAAATCTAAAATATAAGAAATATAAACAATTCAGCAGCTATTTAATTTGCATTCATTTTAAAACATTAACTGTGTGCACATTGCAAGGTATGATGAAACTTTTGTGTAAAGACTAGACTAAGTGAAAAGTGGAAATATTTGCTCCATTATCTAGTTTTAACCATGATTCTAGGGCATTTGCACTTACCTCTGATGCTGTAAACGACAGAAGGGGTGAAGTAATAGCTCAGATTTTTGGCAGCAGACTTGGTCCTTTTACTGCCTATTCGTGGTAAGAACATTGATCCACAAATCTGGCAAATTGGACAGACTTCACCTTGAAAAATGGCTCTTAGTACACAGCTAAAGCTACACTGGAGTGGTTTGATACCAAGAACCTAAATCTCCTTGCATGGTCTGGTTGAAGCACAGACTGAGAATTTGCAAAATTTGAAAATTGCTGTTCTCTAATGATACCCATCTAAACTGGCAAAGCAAGACCAATTTTGTCAAAATGAATGGGCAAACATGTTCAGGTTCCAGATTTTTTTTAAAGTTTGTAGAAACTTACTCCAACAGACTTGTAACAGTAGTGTCAGCCAAAGGACATTCTAAAAACATTTACTTAAGGAGATGTGGTGGTCAGTACTTATGCAGTGATTAAATGTCTTTTTTTTTGTTTGTTTTAATTGATCTTTAGCTCAAATGTAAGGTATGTTATGGAAATCAAATGCAAAAATACAATTTATATCCATTTCTATTCCAGCTTGTATAGTATTACAAAATGTGTAAACATCCTAGACGGTGAATACTTATGAAAAGGATTCACTGCTCTGTTAGTAATGCTCTTCCCTCTCAAGCATTCGATGCACAGAGAGGGCAAATAAACTATCCACAGACATTGTATGATAGTTACCCAAACGATCTGTCCATTAGCAGATAATTCCTGATACCCTGGCTGATCAGGGTCAGGAAATGTTTAGCCACATTTGGTTGCATATTTTCAGCTTTTATTGTTTTTAGGTGAATATAAGTCCGCATTAGTGGTATATGTGTGATTTCACTGTTCTATCTACATAGGGAACAAATGTGCATGCTCAAACAATCCATATGTAAACCATCGTCTAATATGCTATGTTGCACACAACCACTTTATGAAATTTCTTGAATGCTTTTCCCAAAAATTACTTTTGCCAATGCCCAAATAGAACAACTGATTTACTAAATGTGGTACCTTATTTGGTGCAGCTCGCTAAACTCGGTTTGTTTTAAGGTAACTAAAGTGAAGCAGATCCATGCAATAGGGGACATTGCATGAGGCAGACATTATTATTTTATTATTATTAGATTTATTCATAAATCCCCCCCCGCTCAAAAGTAGACATGTAACAGAACAAAACCTGCCCTCGACCAACCACTTCTTAATTGTTTGTAAGTTTAGAGTTAAAAACTGTCTCATCCTGATTAAACTTTTCTTATCCCCGGTGGTAATTGTGACTCGGAACTGTACAGATTTGTCTCAGTTGACTCACTTGACTGTGTGGAATTCCAGCAGCAGGGGTACAGATGCAACTTACTGCCACCTAGACTTTGCTAACTCAGAGGCATCCTGATTTGTGTCTAATTTTGTCTCTAATTTGCTTGATACGTGTCACCTGAAAGTTATTAATCCTTTAAGCAGAAACCACTTGAAACTTATGAGCTGCTGATCATGGGGGATGTGGCAGTACACCCATCTGCACTAGCTATAACACTATTAATTATGGTAGGAAAGATGGGGCCTAGTAGCAACATGACTTCACTACTTATATAAAATGTCCAGCAACATGACTTCACTACTTACATAAAATGTCCAGCAACATCTCATGTATGAAGTTGAAGTGAAGTTGTACACTGGCTCTTGCATACATAAAGTCTTTAATGTGTCAGGGTGTTCAGCAGGCTATTTGGCTAGTATACATAATATAGTATTGTATACAGAGATGTAAGCAGGGAACCCCACGGAGTTGCCTACTGTTGGTTAACATGTCCCCAAACGAATCCCACTGATTGGAAGCAAGCATGGACATATTTACTCTTTGGGACCTACTGGGAGCCATGTAGCCCTGCTTTAAAGTAAAATTGTTTTTTGCTTATGAATGATAAAGCAACTGGGTCACTTAACAGCTGGCTTCCCTCCCTTCCCCAAGCTGTACATACTTGGCTTTCCCTAATTTTCCCTACACTCCCCTGCTTCTCTGCCTGCTGGGAGTAATGGGAGTAATGAGAAATACACAGTACTACTAGTTATGCATAGAATTTGACTTGCTCCCCTTCCTCCCACTCTACAGCACTACTGCTTGGTGATGAGCTGCTCAGACACCCAGTGACTTAGAACGTTTACAGGCGTCCTTTCCTAATTTTCAGAGACTTTACAGAGTATTGTGTAAAAGAAGAGAAGCTATGTGCAGCTGGGAGGACAACAGTTAAGTAAATGTGTTGGCTTGGTCTGCATGGGCAAAGCACAGGTTCACTTTACGGCAAATTAATGTTTTCTGAACTTTATTTTTTTTTGTAAATGCTGTAACATCCATAATGTGTTGTAGACAATAAATTAGGCACTCTTGTGCAGAATATTGAATAAGCTCTTTTTCTTGTGGGGATGTTCACATTTGTGGCCCTTCACCTGTGGGAAAGTGCTTTCATGAAAACCTGTTCATCTTTAAGTTTAAATATACTCTTTTTGGCATATGATCTTCAAATTGCACTGCAGGAAAAAATCCTGCCTAGATTTTACATAATTAAATATAACTGTAAACCACCCGTGGCTATTTATATTAAACAATCTAATTATATCGGTACAGTTCAACATTTGAAATAGTTTTTTATACTTTCTTTGTATGTGCTATAGTTTACTTTAATTAAATGTGATATCAAACACTGGGTTCAGTGTTTACCTGATTGAGTTCAAGGGGGTGATTTACTAACCTAAACACACGCACGCACTAGGTGCGTGTGATTTTTACACAGCAAAACATATTTATCAACCAAAAAGTCTCTAAAAGCATATTTCCACTAATGCCATATATGGAAAAATCATGCACATGATGCATATATAATGCTGCTTCACAGTTTTTAGACAAAAATGGTTAGCTCATGCATTTACATTCCTGCATTCATCAACGCAAGCAACACAATGTAGAGCTAATTTACACAACATCACCTTGCAATTCATGTAAGGCTTTGCACAACACACCTGCTGGGTGTGTACACACTACAAAGGTGTCTAGATTCCACCAATAGATCATGCTGGGAGGGAACACACTACAGAGGTGTATACTTGTTTGTGGCATGTTTATAAGGTTAG
Source organism: Nanorana parkeri (assembly GCF_000935625.1). Lineage (NCBI taxonomy): Eukaryota > Metazoa > Chordata > Amphibia > Anura > Dicroglossidae > Nanorana > Nanorana parkeri. The sequence goes on along the minus strand of NW_017307596.1, from coordinate 233,093 downwards.
TAAATCAATCTCTTGCATACATAAAGTCTTTAATGTGTCAGGGTGTTCAGCAGGCTATTTGGCTAGTATACATAATATAGTATTGTATACAGAGATGTAAGCAGGGAACCCCACGGAGTTGCCTACTGTTGGTTAACATGTCCCCAAACGAATCCCACTGATTGGAAGCAAGCATGGACATATTTACTCTTTGGGACCTACTGGGAGCCATGTAGCCCTGCTTTAAAGTAAAATTGTTTTTTGCTTATGAATGATAAAGCAACTGGGTCACTTAACAGCTGGCTTCCCTCCCTTCCCCAAGCTGTACATACTTGGCTTTCCCTAATTTTCCCTACACTCCCCTGCTTCTCTGCCTGCTGGGAGTAATGGGAGTAATGAGAAATACACAGTACTACTAGTTATGCATAGAATTTGACTTGCTCCCCTTCCTCCCACTCTACAGCACTACTGCTTGGTGATGAGCTGCTCAGACACCCAGTGACTTAGAACGTTTACAGGCGTCCTTTCCTAATTTTCAGAGACTTTACAGAGTATTGTGTAAAAGAAGAGAAGCTATGTGCAGCTGGGAGGACAACAGTTAAGTAAATGTGTTGGCTTGGTCTGCATGGGCAAAGCACAGGTTCACTTTACGGCAAATTAATGTTTTCTGAACTTTATTTTTTTTTGTAAATGCTGTAACATCCATAATGTGTTGTAGACAATAAATTAGGCACTCTTGTGCAGAATATTGAATAAGCTCTTTTTCTTGTGGGGATGTTCACATTTGTGGCCCTTCACCTGTGGGAAAGTGCTTTCATGAAAACCTGTTCATCTTTAAGTTTAAATATACTCTTTTTGGCATATGATCTTCAAATTGCACTGCAGGAAAAAATCCTGCCTAGATTTTACATAATTAAATATAACTGTAAACCACCCGTGGCTATTTATATTAAACAATCTAATTATATCGGTACAGTTCAACATTTGAAATAGTTTTTTATACTTTCTTTGTATGTGCTATAGTTTACTTTAATTAAATGTGATATCAAACACTGGGTTCAGTGTTTACCTGATTGAGTTCAAGGGGGTGATTTACTAACCTAAACACACGCACGCACTAGGTGCGTGTGATTTTTACACAGCAAAACATATTTATCAACCAAAAAGTCTCTAAAAGCATATTTCCACTAATGCCATATATGGAAAAATCATGCACATGATGCATATATAATGCTGCTTCACAGTTTTTAGACAAAAATGGTTAGCTCATGCATTTACATTCCTGCATTCATCAACGCAAGCAACACAATGTAGAGCTAATTTACACAACATCACCTTGCAATTCATGTAAGGCTTTGCACAACACACCTGCTGGGTGTGTACACACTACAAAGGTGTCTAGATTCCACCAATAGATCATGCTGGGAGGGAACACACTACAGAGGTGTATACTTGTTTGTGGCATGTTTATAAGGTTAGTAAATCAACCCCCAAGTGTCAGTATGCTGCAGGCCTTTTAAAAAAAGGTCACTACAAAGATTGTGTGGCATCATCTGTTCCAGCTGGCATGTACAAAACATCTACGTAGAGGATGACTTTGCAGCTTTAAAGGCAAATTTGCTCTGTCCATCTGTCTATGCATTCTGTTATGTTAGTATTCCATCAAAAAGAAGGTTTCTTCCAGGGCTTGGGTATTGGTCAGATGATCTCTACAGATGAGGAGAAACCAGCCAAGTTGCTGATTGACAGGGATCGATAATTTAAAAGTAATGGGAGGACCAAATAACTTTTTCTGATTGTGGCCAAAGGCCTAGACATTTGGATCTTCAATCTCTGGTGAAAGGCATAATCATCACTGGGGGAACTCTGAGCCTTCCTTCAACAGAAGTTACAAATGTCACTGCAGCACTAGAGGGAGCTTAGAACAATGTTTTTCTTCAAAACATTCCAGGATCTTAGGCTAGCTTAAGCGAGGTAAAGTAGTTTACTACAGGCTATATTAAAAAAATAGATTTTAAGCAATTTGTGATCAAATGCAGAAATTATTAACATAGGTGGTCTTTAAAAATTTCAACTAGCCCTCAGTTTCAAAAGTTGCAACAACTGATGGATTGCATGAAGTTTGAATTATTACAGCTTCAGCTGTTTGTAGAAGGGGTGGTTACTAAGGAAGACCCAAGACGTGTCTTTTGGCGACTAAGGTGCAGAGAAAATCTACTTCAATAACCAGGCAATAACTAAAGCAATATTTGCAATATTGAAATCATCAGCTTTTCACAACATCAGCTTTCCTTTTAGACAGTGATTTAATAAATCACAAATAATAGGATGTTGCATAAATCTTGTAAACCTGATTTGTGGTTAGGAGTTTAAAGCTAATGCCAACAGGGTGGGGAATGCAGAAAAGGGTGTATTATAGTAGTTAATGGCTTAATTTGACATTAATTGAGTTTCAGTGTACCCATCTGCTCACAGGAAATATAATTGAGATTTGAATTTATTGACCTTTTGGGTATTATTGTCATCTATTTAGTTTTAAACCCCATCTTTACAAGTATTATTTGCATCCTTGTGATGAATGATTTCCAACTTCAAACTCGGATACTCCTAGTAAATACAGCAATTATAATTGCAGCATGCCTCGGTTCAATGCTAGAATCCTCATTTAATTTTTCAGAAGGAACACAAGCTTTCAGCCACATCTCGCTGCCAATACGGCTAAAAGTTAGTGTTCTTGATGAAATATAAAACAAAGATATAGCCATGAAACTACTGTCATCATAACTGCAATAAATATATTTAATTTTATGTGCATATGAATGTGTGTGTGTGTGTGTACAAATATATCTGGCTTAACATTATGTCCGCTAAGAGGTGAATTGAATAACATTATCTAGTTACAATGGCACCTAGAAGTGGGTGGGATATATTTTAGCAAATTAACATTTTGTACCTGAATATGGACAAGGGTAAAGTAGGCTATGACTGTAGCAAATTTAATCCGGTTCTTGATGAATTAGCTGAAATTTCCTGCGTGGGTGCTGCTGTCTGGATCAACTGATTGGAGTAGCAGGTTGGAAAATTCTCAGCCGAACGAAGCTAGCAGCTAATCAGCTTCAAGCTCCATTCTGGTTATCTGACAGTGGCCGGCCAAGGATTCCTCCATCAATGCTCGTAATTGTTGACAGAGAAATCTGCTCTTATTTTTTTTCCGTTCAGCCCGCAGGTTGAGAGAAAGTAATAGAACAGCGTATACCAGGCTTATGGATTCGTGTGACTTTGACAAGAGCCAAATTGTAATGGCTAGACGGCTGGGTCAGAGCAACTCCAAAACTGCAGCTTTTGTGGGATGTTCCTGGTCTGCAGTGATCAGGACCTACCAAAAGTGGTACATTTGAAGGAAAACTGGTGAACTGGCGACAAGGTCATGGGCGACCAAAGCTCATTAGTGCAAGTGGGGAATGAAAGCTGGCCTGTGAAGTCAGATCCAGAAAAAGAGCTACTGTAGCTCAAATTGCTAAAAAAAGTTAATGCTGGTTCTGATATAAAGTTGTCTGAGCACACAGTGCATCACAGTTTGTTGCATGTGGGACAGTGTAGCCGCAAACCAGTCAGGGTGCCAATGCTGACCCGTGTCCACTGCCAAAATTGCCTACAATGGGCACATGAACATCAGAACTGGACCACAGAGCAATGGAAGAAGGTGGCCTGGTCTGATTAATCATGTTTTCTTTTCATCGTGTGGAAGGCTGGGTGCATGTGTGTTGCCTTCCTGGGGAGGAGATGGCACCAGGATGCACTGTGGGAAGAAGGCAAACTGGTGGAGGCAGTGTGATGTTTTGGGAAATGTTCTGCTGATAAACCTTGGGTCCTGCCATTCATGTAGATGTTACTTTGACACCTACCTAAACATTGCTGCTAACCAAGAACACCCCTTCATGGAAACAGTATTCCCTGATGGCAGTGGCCTCTTTTAACAGGATAATGTGCCCTGGCACAGTGCAAACATTTTTTAAAGAATGGTTTGAGCAACACAGCGAGTTTGAGGTGTTGAATTGGCCACCAAATTCTACAGATCTCAATCCAATCGACCATCTGTTGGATCTGCTGGAAAAACAAGTCTGGTTCATGGAGGCCCCTCGCAACTTAAAGGATCTGCTACTGATAGCTTGGTTCCAGATACTACAATATACCTTGTGGAGTCCATGCCTTAATGGACCTACTGAATATTAGACGGGTGGTCATAATGTTATCAATGTTAATGCTTTTGTGTATGTATGTATGTATGTATGTAAATATATATATATATA
>NW_017307596.1:222776-228725 GCF_000935625.1 Nanorana parkeri | reverse complement strand
ACACAGCAAAACATATTTATCAACCAAAAAGTCTCTAAAAGCATATTTCCACTAATGCCATATATGGAAAAATCATGCACATGATGCATATATAATGCTGCTTCACAGTTTTTAGACAAAAATGGTTAGCTCATGCATTTACATTCCTGCATTCATCAACGCAAGCAACACAATGTAGAGCTAATTTACACAACATCACCTTGCAATTCATGTAAGGCTTTGCACAACACACCTGCTGGGTGTGTACACACTACAAAGGTGTCTAGATTCCACCAATAGATCATGCTGGGAGGGAACACACTACAGAGGTGTATACTTGTTTGTGGCATGTTTATAAGGTTAGTAAATCAACCCCCAAGTGTCAGTATGCTGCAGGCCTTTTAAAAAAAGGTCACTACAAAGATTGTGTGGCATCATCTGTTCCAGCTGGCATGTACAAAACATCTACGTAGAGGATGACTTTGCAGCTTTAAAGGCAAATTTGCTCTGTCCATCTGTCTATGCATTCTGTTATGTTAGTATTCCATCAAAAAGAAGGTTTCTTCCAGGGCTTGGGTATTGGTCAGATGATCTCTACAGATGAGGAGAAACCAGCCAAGTTGCTGATTGACAGGGATCGATAATTTAAAAGTAATGGGAGGACCAAATAACTTTTTCTGATTGTGGCCAAAGGCCTAGACATTTGGATCTTCAATCTCTGGTGAAAGGCATAATCATCACTGGGGGAACTCTGAGCCTTCCTTCAACAGAAGTTACAAATGTCACTGCAGCACTAGAGGGAGCTTAGAACAATGTTTTTCTTCAAAACATTCCAGGATCTTAGGCTAGCTTAAGCGAGGTAAAGTAGTTTACTACAGGCTATATTAAAAAAATAGATTTTAAGCAATTTGTGATCAAATGCAGAAATTATTAACATAGGTGGTCTTTAAAAATTTCAACTAGCCCTCAGTTTCAAAAGTTGCAACAACTGATGGATTGCATGAAGTTTGAATTATTACAGCTTCAGCTGTTTGTAGAAGGGGTGGTTACTAAGGAAGACCCAAGACGTGTCTTTTGGCGACTAAGGTGCAGAGAAAATCTACTTCAATAACCAGGCAATAACTAAAGCAATATTTGCAATATTGAAATCATCAGCTTTTCACAACATCAGCTTTCCTTTTAGACAGTGATTTAATAAATCACAAATAATAGGATGTTGCATAAATCTTGTAAACCTGATTTGTGGTTAGGAGTTTAAAGCTAATGCCAACAGGGTGGGGAATGCAGAAAAGGGTGTATTATAGTAGTTAATGGCTTAATTTGACATTAATTGAGTTTCAGTGTACCCATCTGCTCACAGGAAATATAATTGAGATTTGAATTTATTGACCTTTTGGGTATTATTGTCATCTATTTAGTTTTAAACCCCATCTTTACAAGTATTATTTGCATCCTTGTGATGAATGATTTCCAACTTCAAACTCGGATACTCCTAGTAAATACAGCAATTATAATTGCAGCATGCCTCGGTTCAATGCTAGAATCCTCATTTAATTTTTCAGAAGGAACACAAGCTTTCAGCCACATCTCGCTGCCAATACGGCTAAAAGTTAGTGTTCTTGATGAAATATAAAACAAAGATATAGCCATGAAACTACTGTCATCATAACTGCAATAAATATATTTAATTTTATGTGCATATGAATGTGTGTGTGTGTGTGTACAAATATATCTGGCTTAACATTATGTCCGCTAAGAGGTGAATTGAATAACATTATCTAGTTACAATGGCACCTAGAAGTGGGTGGGATATATTTTAGCAAATTAACATTTTGTACCTGAATATGGACAAGGGTAAAGTAGGCTATGACTGTAGCAAATTTAATCCGGTTCTTGATGAATTAGCTGAAATTTCCTGCGTGGGTGCTGCTGTCTGGATCAACTGATTGGAGTAGCAGGTTGGAAAATTCTCAGCCGAACGAAGCTAGCAGCTAATCAGCTTCAAGCTCCATTCTGGTTATCTGACAGTGGCCGGCCAAGGATTCCTCCATCAATGCTCGTAATTGTTGACAGAGAAATCTGCTCTTATTTTTTTTCCGTTCAGCCCGCAGGTTGAGAGAAAGTAATAGAACAGCGTATACCAGGCTTATGGATTCGTGTGACTTTGACAAGAGCCAAATTGTAATGGCTAGACGGCTGGGTCAGAGCAACTCCAAAACTGCAGCTTTTGTGGGATGTTCCTGGTCTGCAGTGATCAGGACCTACCAAAAGTGGTACATTTGAAGGAAAACTGGTGAACTGGCGACAAGGTCATGGGCGACCAAAGCTCATTAGTGCAAGTGGGGAATGAAAGCTGGCCTGTGAAGTCAGATCCAGAAAAAGAGCTACTGTAGCTCAAATTGCTAAAAAAAGTTAATGCTGGTTCTGATATAAAGTTGTCTGAGCACACAGTGCATCACAGTTTGTTGCATGTGGGACAGTGTAGCCGCAAACCAGTCAGGGTGCCAATGCTGACCCGTGTCCACTGCCAAAATTGCCTACAATGGGCACATGAACATCAGAACTGGACCACAGAGCAATGGAAGAAGGTGGCCTGGTCTGATTAATCATGTTTTCTTTTCATCGTGTGGAAGGCTGGGTGCATGTGTGTTGCCTTCCTGGGGAGGAGATGGCACCAGGATGCACTGTGGGAAGAAGGCAAACTGGTGGAGGCAGTGTGATGTTTTGGGAAATGTTCTGCTGATAAACCTTGGGTCCTGCCATTCATGTAGATGTTACTTTGACACCTACCTAAACATTGCTGCTAACCAAGAACACCCCTTCATGGAAACAGTATTCCCTGATGGCAGTGGCCTCTTTTAACAGGATAATGTGCCCTGGCACAGTGCAAACATTTTTTAAAGAATGGTTTGAGCAACACAGCGAGTTTGAGGTGTTGAATTGGCCACCAAATTCTACAGATCTCAATCCAATCGACCATCTGTTGGATCTGCTGGAAAAACAAGTCTGGTTCATGGAGGCCCCTCGCAACTTAAAGGATCTGCTACTGATAGCTTGGTTCCAGATACTACAATATACCTTGTGGAGTCCATGCCTTAATGGACCTACTGAATATTAGACGGGTGGTCATAATGTTATCAATGTTAAGGCTTGTGTGTATGTATGTATGTATGTATGTAAATATATATATATATATATTCATATTCTCATACAAAAACAAACATGTATTTAGTATTTTATATATCCTTTTGCTATAGAGAGGAGTTTCAACCACACAAGCCACACATATGGAGATTTTGTTCTCAACTATTTTTAATAGTCGATAAATAGCAGGAGCAACAAAGACTAGGACAGCAGAACACCATTGCAGTGATAACAGCGTGTTAATTACACTGTTTTGCAGCTTCCCTGTGATGAATTGCTTAAGAAACACAGTTCTTCTGAAACAAGCAGAAACCAGCCACAGAAGATAATGGTCTGACTTTGCATATTCATTCTAGCGTAATATGTGCAAACTGAAATGACCCACAAGTTAATAAAACAGCAGAAAGCTAAGAGAAGATGATATTGACTAGTAATGCAGTTGAAATTGATATCTGTAAGGAATATTTTTTTTGAAATAATCACAATTATCAGTTGTTATTGGTGTTGATCTTTGTGTCCTCCTTGAAGAGATTTCCCATGTCCCTTTTATAAGGCAGCAATTTAAAATGTAACTGAGGCTCTCAACTTTCTGATGTTGGGCTTTAAATGTCAGTCACAAAAAAAATTAAACAATTACATCACCAAATTACTGTAAAAGCCATAATTAAAGTGCAATACATTTTTTATGTAACCGTAATAAAATATGACCTATATTTTAAAATCCATTTTAGTAAATATAGAATGATGGGGTCCATAGTGTGTTCCAGTCCTTTGACTGCAGCTACAGCAGCAATGTGTCCCTGGAAATGTACATTTGGCAGCCATGGGATTTAATTAGTGACCTACATTAATACCAACAACTTTACATAGACTGATGGCATTTTAAAATACATGTGCACTTCCCCTATTGGGGATAATGTGACAGTGTCTTTATGACCTTCCTAAGAAGATAATTTATTGTGGTACCGCAATATTTGGAACACACTTTGAAAAGCAGGGGTTAATGGAACTCCTCGTTCATGGAGTGTAGTAGTCCCTGGTAAACCAATAGCTACACAAGAAATACATTAAACCAATACAGCAATACACTTTTTTGTTGTTGACTTAGGATTTAAAATTTCAATGCAATTGCATGATAAATGGAAACTGCACCTGCACACAGGCTCTGTTAGCCGTGCACAAATAATAAACATTCTTTTCATATTTTTATTTTTTTAATAGAGTAAAATCATAATGGTAATCATAATGAAATATCGCGGACAGGTCTGATAATGGCATCAGTCAGAAACGGGGCACTTAGTAAAATAGCTGCAGCACATTTTCTGTATGTTTAAAAACTACTGTATTCGCAAAATGTCTCTTCGCCAACCGTGTTTTGCTTGGCACAGATGTTCTGTCATGCAGGTGGAACACTTTATGCACATCCCCTAGCGTTTTGCCAATTTGTGACACACAAGGTTACTTATAGCAAGTGAACAATGTGTTGTGATAAGTGAGTATAATTTGACGCTGCCATACTGGTGGAATGCTGTTTTGTCGTGTGGAGTGAACAGAATACAAAATAAATTAGTTTGACAAGTGTTATTTTAGCTTGTTGGATCCAAATTTCAGAAATGTTTGTGCACCAAAGACTATGGAGGCTGCAATTTGATTAAATTTTTTTGTTGTCACATTGTGAAGGTAATGAGAAAAGAGGAGAAAGTATTGGCAGCTTAACTCCATTAACAGGATTTTGATCTGCATTATTGACAAGGTATTACTGTTAATATGATCCAATGTATTAACTTGACAAGAAAACTGGAACAGGGTGACTCTTTGTAGCAGCTCTTAATGCATTTTATTGGCAGTATATCAGTGAAATGAGGTTTGATCTAAAGAGAATGATGCAAATATATTACGCTGGTAATTGTGTGTGTGATATTTTATGTCAATAATTTTATCTCCACTTGATGTTTAAGCTGAATTTTAGCATTAGCTGATAGAAAAAAAAGAAATCTACAAAACATACATAGCCTTATACAAATGCAGTGTGCTGCCTCTTAAAGGCAGAATGCCTTTTTTGAAAGCTTTGTTATTATTATTTCCGAGATCGGTTTCATTTCTGAAATACTTTTATGTTGAAAACTGGCTTGCTGTGAAAAGAAAATTCCTTCCATTATTCTGGTGACTGTGAACAGAGCATAATATTGTCTTGCTGTTTCTGGATATCATTGTCTTCCAAGGCAGCACCTCTTTCAGAGCAGAATTGGACTATGGCCTATGTGTTGATGAGCAGGACTGTATTCAGCTAGGTCATACATTGTTTGGATGATCATGTGAAATAGGATGACATATTTCATTATATAAAATGTTGTGTGTTTTTAGTAGTAATGTAAGGATAAGGTAGTCCATCAGCAGCCAAGCTACTTGCCTTTTATTGCAACAATTCCTATCATGAAGACGTTTTATTTATTTGTTAATAACTCTCCTTGCTTGAGAAAGGATGTTGTAATGCCCAATGTTTTTCCTTAATGCAGTATACTCTGTGGCATGTATAAACTATGGCATTCCTTCCTCCTCTGGTCAGGAATGATGATGCATGCCCTTACTCTTATTCATTAATGGAGGTGCAGCTTTGTATGTTAGCTTGTTAAATGTTAAAATGGATTAGTAGGGGAATATGGGAAAGTGTGCTTCAGAGTTCAGCTGTACCGTGGCACACATAATTTGAAGCATCTCTTTCTGTAAAGACTTGTCCTGAAAGTCCAGTTCAGAAGACTTGACTTTGTATCATTTAGAAGGTTTCCCCACCGAACAAGCATGCATGTTACTTGAAATATATATATA
>NW_017307596.1:213129-222250 GCF_000935625.1 Nanorana parkeri | reverse complement strand
TATATATACAGAGATAGATATATAGATCTATATAGATAGATAGCACATCAGTTCTTGCTATTTTGTTTAGTATATCACCGCCTTGACTGTTATGATTGTGTGTGCAGGAAAAATACATTTATTCAGATTTTCAAGACATTATTTACAAATGGTAAATGTTTTACAGTTTAGAATCTCACAACAGTGAGCCAGCACTCCATGATTAAAATATCCATGGCTTCTCCTGGTAAAGCAACTTTAAGCCTTCATTCACATCTGAGCAACAGCATCTTCGCATGTAGAAATTCACATTTTGTGTAGCACGTTCTTACAGTCAAGCGTTTTTGTGAGCAGATTGTGACACATTAATGTGAATAGACAAACAAGTGTTTTGTGCACAATGCAAACAGTCTATCGGGCCCGCAGAATCTGCCAAAAAGAAGCTCATGTACAGAAAAGGCGCTACAAAACACTGTGTGAATGAGGGCTTAAGATATTGTAGTAAAAACAGTGGTAGTAAAAGAAAGGCAGGACACAACGGACAAGAAGGAAAAACCAAGAGGAAAATACCTCAACTCATTACTGAGGTCATAAATACAACAGCACAAGCACTGCCATTTCAAGAACACAAGGTCTACTTTCTCAAGGTGACAGATGTCTGCTGTCTGTCCCTATGAAAAGAGGGACCCCGTCCCCAAAATGTCAGTGGAATAATGCTTGCTTTTGGATTTATCACATCAGTAAAGAATGAAGGTATTTTAATCTTGTTTTTTTCCTTTCTGCCCTTTTTCTACTACTACTGGTATTACTGCAATATCATCAAGGTTACTTTACAAGGAAAAACACTATTAACCTCCCTGGCGGTAATCCCGAGTCTGGCTCGGGGTTCATTTTCAATGCTAGGAGCGGTAACCCCGAGCCAGACTCGGGGTTGCAGAGAAAAGTGACACTCACCTTGTCCCTGCGAGCCCGCGGCGTCCTCTGCTGTACGCGGCACCAAAAATGAAACTAAAAGCCGGCATCTGACTTTTAGTTTCGTTTTCGGGCGTCACAGCAGGTTTGTGACGCCCGAACACAGCACTAATTGTACCGCTTTTGGTACAAAATTCCTGACATAATCATACCGCCAGGGAGGTTAAGGCACATCAGCTTTGTGTGCTGTATTTTCCTTTTATTGTGCACTGAGCATTAAGCGGGCCATACACCTATAGATTATCTGCAGATTTTCTATGGTCAGATGGAAAAAGTGCAACAGATTCCCCCATCTACGCTAAACTGTGTGTATGGAGGACTCTCTCAATGGGCCAAGCTTCAGCATCTTGCTAGTCGGCCCCGCTGGCTCTCAAAATACCTGAACAGTCTGATTTGGATGCAGGCATTGTTCAGGTGTTTTGAGAGCCAGCGGGGCCGACTAGCAAGATACTGAAGCTTGGCCCAGTGGGAGATTCCTCCATCCACACAGTTTAGCGTAAATGGAGGAATTTGTTGCACTTTTTCCATCTGACCACAGAAAATTTGCAGATAATCTATAGGTGCATGACTAGCTTTACACAAAAAACATAATTGAGGGCCCAGCAGTCACTATTACAAACAACTTGCACTTACACATGCACACTCCCACGTGCACACACACTTACACACATACAAACAAACACTCTCATATATGAGCTGAATTTGAACACCACTAGTTATACCATTTTGTGGTTGTAAAAAGCCATGTTTTTTTTCTATTGTACTCATTTGTTTGTTTTTTTTAAGCCAATATATTGGCTAGTTATGTTTCTCATCTTGAAAGTGGGGCATGTTGGCATTACATTTATATATAACCAGCTGCTCATGGTATAGCACTGCAGTAAATGGGAGTGGTTATGGGATAATGGAAATGAAAAGGGTGATGTTGAAAAGGAATAATGAAAATGTATATTTGCCTAAGTTATGATTTATATAATTTTATTACGCTAAAATGCTTATGTGAAAATTGAACAAATGTGTGCAGAACCCACTGCTCACATGCCAAACACTTTGCTGCTTCAATAAGGAAAAAAACAACATGCAATATACAGTAATCAATAACAGCTCTGGTTGTTGTGATTACTACACTTTACATATCAGTATATCAGCTGCTATTAGAATGACAGAAAGACAATGATGCAGGGAAATGTATCGTAGGGAGCTCCTCCTGTGCACAAAATAATCTTACATTATGACAAAACTAGAGAGCGATATACAAGGCAAACTGGACCAGGTTTGCAGGGAGGCAAAATATATTTACAAATCATGGTGAATTGCATGCTTTACTCCTCTCTGTATAGGATGTGTAACAGTCAATTTTTTACTGAAACTGGAAATCTCTATTAAAGCATTTTCATATTATCTGATTCATGCATTTTATTATGCTGTTCTCTCCCGTATTTGACAGCATTTACTGTATAAGTACTCTGCAACATAAACAGAGCTGGCAGCATCCTGAATCTTAATATTTTTATGTTTTTGAAAAAAATGAGACCTGAATAATCTTCTTCAGTCTGTATCCAGTCTAAAGGAGCATATGGTCTCTGAATTCCTTGAACTTGTACAAGGTGTCTGCAACAGTTGTGTGACATTAGCCATAGGTGTAAGCTGCCCTGGAAAAAATGGAAAGCAATGCATGGAAACAGACGCATACGACCGCACAGTAGATTACTGCCCCTGGCCATGACCTCTGGCCCTTTTATATGATGACATGGACAATTGTTTTCATCTTTACTTTTCTACCTGCATTATAACAGAAACTCATACTTTTGTGATATCCAGAAATTCTCTTCAATAAAAACAAAAAAGGAAAGAGAGGCTATTACACTGCAAATCTGGGGTTGATTTACTAAAAGCAAATAGGCTGTTCACTTTGCAGGAGGAGTCCCCCTAAGTTTAATGAATGAGATGGAGCTCTGTTGACTTCCATTAACCAATCGCACACAATCAAAATACACTTGTTTTTATTTTCCTTGCACACATTTGGGGCTTTTTTGCATTGAAGTTTTACCACATTCCCCATGCAATGTACAAATTCCCTTGCAAAGTGAACAGTCTATCTGCCTTTAGTAAAACAACCCCACTGGGTCACTCAGTTATTAAAAATTAGAATCGGAACAATTCTTACATGGCTACAACATGAGAAGAAACCTCAAAATGATACATGAACCTCACAAGTGGAGAGTGGAATATTGCTTTTAAATATTTTAAGGTATGGTAAGTGTGACTTAAAGGAGAACTATGAGGTGAGTGATTTTCACTCAACCTCTTAGTTCGAGCCGACATGTAACAATGAAACTGTCACACGTCGACTCAATAGATCGGGAAGTGAGCGAACACATACCGTCGCTCGCTCACTTCTTGATCATGTCCCTGCAGAGCCGTGACTGTCACTCACGGCTCCCTGTAGGGATTCCCCTCTCCCTGCTCCAATCCTCCAGCACTGACTGGCGGAACGGACGGAGGGGGCTGGTACAGCTGGCTCTGCCTCTATATAGGCAGAGCCAGCTGTCAATCACGCAGCTGGGTGGATCTCGACAGTAGTGTATACTGAGCTTTGGGTCACGGGAGGACACTAGTTTATGTCCTCCCGTGCCCCTTAGAACTATGGGGAAAAACACATACCCAATAGTTCTACTTTAATCTGCAAGTATGCTGAGGTAAAAAACAGAAATCAAAGTGGTTTACTTCCATTTTACAGCTCATTTATAATTTTGAGGGGTTTTTTTTGTCGTGTTGTAGTCACATAAGGAGGGTTGGGATACAACTTTTGATATCCAGAAATTCTACTATATAGTGAAAGCTGTATAGATATACATATTGCATGATCAGGTTGTTCATTTCAAGAGTTCAGTTACGGCTTAGTGTGCAGCATTCCATTTAGAATACTCCTCTGTTATCTAATATATTCTGTATACCGAGTAGGAACTGGAATTGCACCGCAGACAATAAAGGAAACAGTTGGCACAATGTATCCACTATTAGCACTAAATACAATACTAAAGACATGAAACTGTAAATAATCACTGCTACAAATTAATTATCCCTCACAGTAATTACATTACAATGGCGACAAAGTACAATGTGCCACAATATTTTTTTTTTTTGCAAAAGCAACTTGAGGAATACTACACATTTAAGGAAGAGAAGCAATGAACATGAACTGTCACTTGTTTGCTTTAGAACTACAGTTTTTTTAAGTAATACAAAGGATAAAAGAAGATGGAAGAAAATGCACAAGATAAAGGACTCTGTCCGCTGGTATATGCAATGAAAGATTCTGATCAAAAGGAATGAGTAAACACAGGTGTGGTCTGACATAATAATAACCTAACTGGGCAGCTAAGGTCATGACAAGAAAGATGGACCATATTTTAGAGAAGTGAATGTGTGATTTTGTAGATGGATGTTAAAAAGTGTGTGTATGCATGTGTCTAGTTAGCTATACATTCAAGAAAATGTGTATATTGTTAGCCATTAATAAAAGGTGTGGGTGTGTGTGTTTCTATGGATAGATATTAGGACTGATTTACTAAAGCTTATCCTGGAATGTCAGCACATCGATTATGCATAGACAATTGTATCCTTACTGAATGTTCTATGCACCCATAATGCACGTGGAAATGGGTGCACAAACTCTATGGTATTTCATCTGTAAAAATAAAGTCAAGGCAACTGGACTTGCTGTATTTTTCTGAATTGTGAAAGCTGGTTGGATGACCAGTGAAACGTCTTCAAGACACCAAGATTTTAAACTCTATAGACTTGTTGTATAATAAGGGCTCTTTATTAAGCAAGCATCATTTTCTTGACATGGGTCCAACATTACTGTGTGGAAGTATAAAGCAGAGGAAAAATTTGCCAGACAGTAAGCAATAATACACGTCACCTTTCAGTGTATTGCAATAAAAAAACTGACCATGCAGTCTTGGAGAAGGTTCAAGAATTTAGTCAGTATAATTATACATGGCAGTTAGAGCTTGTTCACACTATGCCTGTTCAGCTGAATTTTCTATTTTCTGCACACCAATGCACATGTATACTGTAAACGTGGCACATTGAAAGTGGTGTGCAGAAAAATGCAGCTTGTGGTGTGAAGTAATAGGAAAAAATTGCAGAAAATTCAAAAATGGCTTGGCCAGCTGATTTGAAAAATGTTCCAGAGGGCTTGGCAGTGAAAGGGTTAAAAGAGAAAAAAAATCAACCATGCTGCTTTTCAGCTTTACCTTTAGATTTGGCAATTACTTTTTGAAACGCTTGACAGTTGAGAAAGACTGTTTTGTAT
This sequence comes from Nanorana parkeri, assembly GCF_000935625.1. Taxonomy (NCBI): domain Eukaryota; kingdom Metazoa; phylum Chordata; class Amphibia; order Anura; family Dicroglossidae; genus Nanorana; species Nanorana parkeri. The sequence goes on along the minus strand of NW_017307596.1, from coordinate 216,975 downwards.
TAGTATTGGATTTTCCTATAATAACCCACATGCATATCCCCATCCCCAATCTGTTTACATTTCTTCAATATATTCGTTTAGTACAACATATACAATGCCCATTCTTTTGTCATTTCTGCTAATAAAGGGTCTGTCATCTGTTAGGGCCCATTCACACTTAAGTGGTGTGTATTGCAATGCATTACTGTGTGTTGTGTTAAGACCGTCCATTCGTTATCAATGACCTGCCAATGCACCACAAGAGATAAAAAAAAAAAAACATGCATGACCCCTTTTTGGCAGTGCAGCATGCCACACCACTCGCCATGTATGTTGTGGTCCACTGCAATTCAGTGTGTTCTACTGCAAAATGTTTTAGGATGACATTTACAATGAAAGGCAGTGCAATACATTGTATATAGAGCAGATGCATTGTGATGATTTGCAGGAAACATGCAGTAATGCTATTGTTGCCACAACACACAAGTGTAAATTGCCCCTCAGTGTTTATGCCTTTATAAAACCTGTCCTTCTGCTGAGAAGGCATAGGACAGATAAGATAGAGCTTGTTACATACCAAGACTACTGGTATCAATAGCAAATGGGGTTCTGGAGTTTAATGCATCCAATGTCATGTTAGTTTATTTTTAGTTAAAACATATTAAATGTGAAGTAGAGGAGATGGAGATGAAAGCTTGTTAAATCTGATTTTATAATTAAGAGACAGGAAAGTGGATATGAGGGAAAATGATGCATATTTAAGATATGTGGAGGTTGGAGAGGAGTTCAAAGAGGGATATACTGTATGTTGTATATATTGTGTTGATTGGTTTAATGATGTAAAAATTTACTGGAAAGTTTAATAAAAAATATTCTTAAACACTATATAAAATACAAAGTGATAGTTTTGGCTATTGTCCGTTATTTGAAAACATGTTAAGTACTAGAATTTCCCCTTAATATAAAATAATATATGCTGCTTAAATAATTGTTACCTGTTTTAGCAATGAATATATGAGTACCTTCTCAGACTTTTTTGGAATATAAATAAGCGTGAACATTGTTTTAATTTCAAGGTATAAACAAGCTGTCAGCTATATCCATAACTGGACTAATAGAAATCAAGTCACATGACTCGGAAAAGTTAATGCGTGCAATTAATTTAAATCTCAGCGTGAACTCCTGTGGATCAATTGCCCTCATCGGCTTTAAATATAAATGAGATTTTGTCAGTCTTTCCTTTTTTACCAACAAAAAAAAGGAAGGCACATGCAACACTTTTTTCATTTCATAGAAAACATTTATCGTAACAATGTAGGTAGTTTCTTTGAATTTAATACAGCTAATTGTTAATAGATGTGCCTATCTGAAGTATAAGAGGTAGCAGAAAGGTCTAAAAAGTTATAATATTTTATGCTGTTACTCTGAAGTGTGTAAATCACATTCTATATATTGGATCAAGCAAGCAATGAGTAGGTCTCCCAGTATAGCTGAAATTTCTGTTGTTTATGCTATGCTGTTGTTGTTGTTGTATATAAGGACATTAGATTTTCTCTATTTTGTGCTTAGACTGAACATGTTAAGGGGCCTATGCTGCAAACATTTTCCTTGCTTTGTAGTTCAAGATAAAGTGTACACAAAGCATGAAGTCAGAATTTGTGAATCTATTCTCTTTGGCACACATGCACGGTAACTGCAGTGTACAGCAATCCTTTACAGGTCATTCATTTACAGTGAATGATGGCCCTAGAATTATTGCTGTCACTCCAGCGTGCATGGTGATACCTAATGAGTGGCACAGTCATTGTTTTCTTACACATGCACAGCTGACACACATGTTTACGTTTGTATTTGCCTGTATGTGGGGACAGGGGGGGTTTCATTTTATTTTTTTATTAATTGTATTTAACTTTAATGTTTTTTAAACTATTTTTTTATTTTACATGGCAGGTTCCCTTTAAGGAGATGTTAGGGGTCTATTAGATCTTAATGTCACCTCTGCATTCAATTTAAGCTAATCAAGCACATATTGTGCTTGATAGGCTTCTTCCCCAGCCACAGGGGCCAAGAATGACAGCTCTGAAACCAAAAGCCTGTTGTATGCAGCTCATATACCTTTTATCACTGTTATCTCCTGCTGGGTTAATTCATGTATCCTGCAATTCTCAGGTAGGACATGATAACACAGACCAAATGAGTCCCAGACTCATTTAAGTTCATATATTGACTAATATGCTAATCTGCATACATTACCTGAATAAATTAAAGTGACACTAAACTCGGGAGTTAAATCTTAAAAAACAAACGTGTATCTTATTTGTGTATCACTCGGCTGTAGATCGTCAAATTATCTCTGAATTGGTGCTGACACTGTCCTACCTTCTTGAGGGTGGCTACTTTTGTTCCCCATGGTCCCTGTGTGTGTTGTAAAGAAGCCACCGCTCCGAGCTCACTCCTGTGATGGACTACAATCTCACATTGAGTTTACTAATTTGTATTGAGATTGTAGTCCATCATAGGAGCGGGCTTGAAGAGGTGACTACTTTACAATACACACAAGGACCATGGGTCCTCCCTTTATGCTTGTAGTATGACCAATCATATTCAAGCTTCCAAGGCTTGCATCTCTACCACAGGATGTGAAGGGAAATCTCAGCAGGACAAACATGACACAAAGTTTTGGCCATACACTTTAATGTTGACTGCTGCTTTCTGCTGTTGGCCTTTTGCTGTCCAGTAGGCCGGTTGAAATTGGAGAGAGGACATCACTGTATTCCATAACTGTAAGTGGTGTCATCCACCTGGCTGTGCAGTGTAAAGGTGCCCATACACCTTACGACCATCGCAAGACTTTTGTCTTGCGATGGTCGTATGCTTATTGCAAGCTCGTACGATCTGCCCACCTTGGACGGGCAGATCGTACTTGCGATCATCGAAAGCCCGCCCCGCTGAGGGGCGGGCTTTCGATGACCGCAATGCAGAACGGGCAGTGTGCACGTGCGCACACCGGCCCGTTCCACAGCTATCGAATGAGCAGGCTAGAAACCCGCCGAGAATCGTACGATTATCGGCGGGTTTTTGAGCATGCTGGTTCGACAAAAGACGTGCGACCGCACAGTAGAAACGGTCGCACACCTTCCATACACTGTACGATTCTCCTGCGATTTCCTGCGATTCTCGTACGAGAATCGTACAGTGTATGGGCACCTTAACCTCCCTGGCGGTAATCCCGAGTCTGGCTCGGGGTGAATTTTCAATGCTAGGAGCGGTAAACCTGAGCCAGACTCGGGGCTGCAGAGAAAAGTGACACTCACCTTGTCCCTGCGATCCCGCGGCGTCCTCTGCTGTACGCGGCCCAAAAAATTACTTTATCATACCCGGGATGTCTACTGGACTCTTGTTTGGACAGATTTAGGTGAGTTATTCCTAGGATTTACTAAGAATTACAGTCCTACAATATAAACAACAAATTTCCATGCAAAAAATTGTACCACTTATGGTACAAAATTCCTGACATAATCATACCGCCAGGGAGGTTAAGGGAGGATGAAGAGAAACATATAACCTATGGTAGACAAAACTCAGCTCCCTAGTATTGATTTCATCTGTAAATTTAGCTGTTTACCTGGAGTTCTGCTTAACCTCTCTGGTGGTCTGATTATGCAGTATTTTTGCATGCCAAAGCGTACATTGTTTTTCATGGAAATTTGTTGTTTTATATTGTAGGTCTATAATTCTCAGTAAATGTTAGGAATAACTCACCTAAATCTGTCCAAACAAGAGTCTAGTAGACATCCCAGGTATGATAAAGTTTGAAACACAAAATTATAATATAATAAATAATTATAAGAAATGATAATATAATAA
>NW_017307596.1:209911-212646 GCF_000935625.1 Nanorana parkeri | reverse complement strand
TGATAATATAATTATAAAAAAGTATAATATAATAATAAAAAAAATGGTCCAATAAATGGGAATTCTGGGGGTGCTGCATGATCCGTACCACAGTGAATAAAGTAACAAGTTCACACATCACTGAGCTCGGTCGCAGAATCGTCGCTGTCGTCACTTTCAGCTATCGCTCAATTCTGCAAGTGATTCTAATTCACTATCGCTGTTTTCTACCTGGTCTAAAACCGCTTTTGACCTAAAGGGATGCTTTTTGGATGCCATGGATGTTCTCAAGTTTCCAGGCAGAAAGAACAGTAAAAGTGCAGGTAAGGCACTGGACAAAGCTCTAGGGACAAAATTGAAGTGAAATGATTTGATACAGTAATGTAAATCATAGCAGATTACATTGCATTGTGTGTATTCTGTGTATATTGCATGTTTTCACTTTTGAATTTCCCACCAGCTCCGCCCCCCACTGTGACGCCGAAAACTAAACTAAAACTCGGATGCCGGCATCGGCCGGGCGCACACACCAGGGGACACCGCGGGCTCGTAAGGACAAGGTAAGTGACACTTTTGTGTAATCCCGAGTGTGGCTCGGGGTTACCGCTATTGGTACTGAAAATTAACCCCGAGCCACACAAGAATACCGCCAGGGAGGTTAAGGAACAGTCATATCTATGTTAGGGCCTGTTCATACCATACAATTGTGTTAAACACAACACTCCGCAATTTATTTGTGTAATAATATAATCAATGTCTTGTTCAGGGTCTGCTTTTCATAAACATAATCCATCGCAGAATACAGTAGGGGGAATTTATCAAAACTGGAGCAGAAAAATCTGGAGCAGTTGCCTATGGCAAGCAATCAGCTTCTCTATTGAGTTTGTTCAGTTAAGGTTTGATAATGAAAGGTGGATGTTGATTGGTTGCCATCACAGCTGCTCCAGATTTTGTCTGCTCCAGTTTTGATAAATTCCCTTCAGTATGTTTCGATTTGAAAATGCCTTCTTAATATTGGTAAACTAAGGATAACCTTCAGGTGTCTGGGGGAAGAGTTGACTCAGACAGTTGCCATTTCCCACAGCGACACATAGCATTCCCTCTCACCAGTATAGGAGAATAGAAGGACTAATCTGGTTGGCTGCTGTGCAGCAACACAGCCTGTGTATCTGTGACAATTCATTGCTGATATACCCTGTTGAAAGCCACATTTTAAATTGTGTAGTATTCATTTATATTCATAATTCAGTGTTTTATTGCATATTACATAGATGTTGGGGTTATATTTATCCTCCGTATTAGATTTATATTATACTAAATTGTAATGATTATTGATTTCTCAACACACTCCACACATAACACTGAATTCAGTGACAGTGTTATGGCAAGCTGCAGTTTTTAGAAAGCAGCATTTGCTACAAATATTTAAGTGACTATCGTAGAGTGCAACCGGGCAAAGCTTATTCTCCATAGAATGATAATGTTTAATAACACTGATAAGAAATTGTAGCTTACCTGAGTTTATTCTTCCTGTGAGCAAAATAACTTCTTTTTTATATAAATAATGGGCCTGTTTTTGGTGGTCATAGAATTTTCTTGCTTTAGAGTAAACATAAACGAAAGGCTGTGACACACTGCACACGAAGCAGCACGAAGCGGTGGCGCGCTGGTTCATGTGCAGTGTGTCAAGTAATTTTCTCTCCGGGACATCAGCTTGCGAGAGTGCGCATAGCTGAGTTTGCCAAGATGAAAAAATTTCATCTTCAGCCAATCGGCTCGACCTGCGCGTCACAATGCGAACTCCATCCGGTTGTTACACGTATACCGATTGGCTGAAAATGCAGTCACTCATCTGGCTGCACTCAGCTCACACACTGCATGTGGGGTCCGTGCCTGACAGCTTTGCTTCGCTCTGCACGGCTTCGCATGCAGTGTGTCACGGGCTTAACTGAATAATATTTTTTATAAACAATTCGTTTGTTCATAACAGATCAAAAAAATAATAAAAAAATGTGCACGCAAGTAGTTTATAAAAAAAAAATCATAATGTGATAGAAACTGAAAAAGGCGCAATAACCTTTTTAGAAAACTGACTTGTTTGCACCTTTTTCACTTTTTTTTTATCATATTATGAACCATTACTTTTTTAAATAAATTAATTGTTTCCACTTTTTTTCATTCTTGTTTTTTCATCATATTATATTGTCATACAGGATTTACATAGCACCCACAGTTTGTGCAGCGTTTTACAATATAAGGAAGACATTACAGTTACAGTACAAATAGACAGGTTGGTTAGTAGGGCCCTGCCTGTAAGAATTTACAATCTAATCTACAGTCCTATCATGAACAATTATTTAAGAAAATACATTCTTTGCACCTTTTTTCCTCTTTAACCCCTTCATGACAGAGGCCTTTTTTTCATTTTTTGCACCCATGTTATATTCCACATTTTAGACCTGAAAATTACTCAAAACCCCCACACATTATATATTTTCTGAATGCCAAGACCCTATACAATATAATGGTGGTAGTTGCACATTTTTATGTTGCGCAATATTAGCGCAACTCCTTATTAACCTCTTGCCGTTGTAAAAAAATATATCGCCGCGAACGTCGCAGTGAGAGCAATCATTTTAGGGCCATCAATCACTGATAACACTAAACTGATGAAAATGACACATTAAAAATGTTTTTTTCTAATTTTTTATTGCCGAGGTCTGGAAATGTTTCTTTAAAGCCCCCCTCTCTTTCCC
>NW_017307596.1:164499-209878 GCF_000935625.1 Nanorana parkeri | reverse complement strand
ACCAGTAAAAGACTTCCCTACTCCACCTACTGCAGAGTGTGCTGGGATGTCATCACTTCCCTGGTGTCTAAAATATAAATACAGGGGAGAAGTTATTAGACCATAGGCTAGGCTGATAGACTGTACACTGGCTAGTGTTCTAACAAAAGAAATGAAGGGGGCAGAGGGCAGGAAGCACTGACTTGTACCATGAATTTCTGGAAGACCATATTGCTATGCAGAAAAGTAAGCACACATTTTTAATACTTCCAAAAGCTAGTAACAGTAGGCTGAACAATTTATTTTCCCAGAGTTCTTCTTTAAATAATCTGCATCAGCACTATATATGAATGAAAAGTGTTAACTGCTTAGCTTTGTGAGTGATCTGTGGATGAATATGTATACATTAGTTGGTCCTATTTGCTGCTGAAATGCTATATCATGAATGAACAATGCCATGTTGCATATTGAATAGATACAGTAATTGTGGATTATATGATGTTTCTTTACAATTGAAGTTATTTTTAGAGCAATTCAAAGGCCTTATGTGGTTGTCTATCATAGAATATTGAAGCATTGTGGAGTCTTCTAGAAACTGAAAGCATCCACATGTCTTATTTGCATCACAATTTCTTTTTTGGGGGGGATAGTGGACTGAGCCATGCAAATCATACATTTCTTGCCCCTGTGTCAACTATGTATCTTTAATAATCGGCTAACTAATCGATTTTGAAAATAATCGTTAGCTGCAGCTCTACTAGTAATGCTGGCTTATAGCCTGATATTATAGAGCCATTTATTTGAAACTGCATGCAGCTGTTCAGGTTTGTTGTCTGTCTTCAGTGCAGTGTATGGAATCCATGGTTTTTGTGCAGTAAGGCTTGGGGACCAACACAAAGTATAACTAGACAGGTTATAGTGAGGTGGACTTAAAGGAACCAGAATGCCATCTACTGTGAGGGCTTTTTGCCCTCCTTGTGCTGTGCAGCACAGTAGAGCCATCTTAAAACGGGAAGTATTGCCCGTGGATATCATACAAATTAGAAGGCAATTACATTTTTAAAGTTAGACAACCTCCCCTTCTGCATCTTACCTAACCCACTGTTCCATACTCACTAGGTTCTTTCAAGGGCAGCCCACTGCAACGTTTACATCATGGATGTTCTGCTTGCTGTCTGCGCCTACACATTTAATGTCCATAAACTAGGAGTAGGCAACCTCAGCACTTTAGCTGTTATGGAACTACAAGTCCCATGAGGTATTGCAAGACTCTGACAATCACAGGCATGCCACCCAGACGAAGAGGCATAATCAGATTTTATAGTTTCACCACAGCTGGAGTGCCGAGGTTGCCTACCCCTGCCATACACTTTATATGGGGTTGTGTGCTTGAACTCTTGGGCTTTACAACATTGACACATAGGGGTTTGATTCACTAAAGGCAAATTGGCTGTACACTTTGCAAGGGAATTTGTACTTTGCAGTAGGGCTGCAACCAACTAATCGATTAATCAATGATAATCGATTATGAGAATAGTTGTCCACTATTCTCATTATTGATTAGTTGGTTGGATCCCCTAGCTCTCTCCTCCATGCCGGGAGGGCACAGCAAGCTGTGGGCGGGTGGAATAGCCAGCCTGTCATTGGCTATTGCAATTTAAAATGGCCAATAGCAGACTGGCTATTGCACCAGCCCACTACCTGTTGTATTTACATTCAGCTGCCATCTGTAGAATCTTGCCACTGGCAGCTGTCATTCCCTGGCTGAAGCTATTCAATGTGTATTTAATGTGCTTACAATACAATTATTTAAAAAAATATATAAAAAGGTGGGAAAAAAGTATTTTGGTTTTGGTCATTCATTGCAATAGCACCCCAAACGTGCCTCCCACCCACAGTGTGATCGCCCACACAGGAACTCACTGTACCGCAATGCCATGTGTTCCAGTGTAGTTTGATTGCAAAAAATTGTGTATGCAGTTTTATTCTGAAGTAAACTTTAACACTACATTTGTGTATTTTATTTTAAATTAAGAAAAGCATTTATTTAGTTTTTTATCTGATTAATCAAAAAAATAATTGGCCAACTAATGGATTATGAAAATAATCATTCGTTGTAGCCCTACTTTGCAGGTTAAGTTTCCATTACCTTAGTGAATGAGGTGAAGTTCTGCTTACTTCCATCATCCAATCATATGCAAGCAAAACTAAATTTTTATTTTTAATTTTTTTTCCTTGTACATGATTGGGTATCCTTAGCTTGGTGACTGTGGGGATATTTCACTTTGCAAAGGGAAACTTCCCCTGCAAAGTGTACAGCCTATTGCCTTTAGTAAATCAACCCAACAGTGTCTGTGGAGATCCACTACACAGGTGTAGACGGGAAAGAAAATACAGGCTGGTAGATTGTAAATATTGTCGGGGCTGCGGGTGCAAGAATTTGTTAAGTATACAGCTAAGATGGGAGGTGAGGTGAAAGTAGGCATACAGGGTAAGTATGGTTTTTGTAAAAGTAATCAGATTTCCTTTAAGGCCTCATTCACACAACGCAAGAGCAAAATTGTATATTGCATGTATACGAGCGTATATGCGCGCACTATTTGCAATCCGACAATGCGTCATTTGTAATAGAAATGTTAATGAACTGTACGCATTTACGTGCGTATACGTGTATGCACGTAAAATACGCAGAAATACGCTGCCAGGACTCATCTCGGGTCAATTTTTGCGCATTTTAGGCCTCATTCACACTAACGCACGTCTATGCACGTACGTGTGTATTGTCCCATATGCAGCATATGCAAATAAATGGCTCCATACACATAGCTGCGTATGGAGCCGTATATTTGTGTAGCGTAAAAATGCGCAAAAGCAGAATGGATCCGAGCAGCGTATTTCCGCGTATGTTGCGTGCATATACGTGTTTGCACGTATATACGCACGTAAATGCGTACAGTTAATTAGCATTTCTAGTACGAATGATGCATTCTGGGATTGCATATAGTGCACGCATATACTCGTGTATATGTGCATATATACGCAATATACAATTTTGCTCTTGCGTTGTGTGTGAATGAGGCTTTACGCTACGCAAATATACGGCTCCATACGTAGCTATGTGTATGGAGCCATTTATTTGCATATGCTATGGTACTATACGCGCATATATGCGCGGCAGTGTGGATGAGGCCTAATACTACAAAAAATAAATATATGTTGAAGCAAATTACATATACATTTAGTTTAATGTTAAATTAATATACTATAAATGTATCCCTTATGCACACCAGAAACTTTACATGGTAATAACGTTTTACATCTATAATACCAGACAAATATAAGGCTATCACATATTATTAAATCAATTCGGTGATTTGCCATTTGGATGGTTTCAGTTTTCAAGCCACTTAGCCTGTGTAAATGTTGATTACCTAATTTGGTGTTTTTGCAGGTGGGTTAAAGGACAACTTGTACCAAATATCTCTGGAAAAACGCTTTGAATCAAATGGCAATTTGGGTTATGCTACAAATGATTCACAGTTGCCAGTTTGCTTACTCACAGAAAATTTCTCTAAAACATGCTGGTTTTTAATCTTTATCTACTGTACACTACTGATGTTTAAACGTAGGACCCCTCAGTTAGATCCTTCCCAGTCTGTTCTAAGGGGTGTCAGATTTGCGCTTCAGTTTTGGTTCCAATAATTTCTTATAGAGAAATTTTCTCTCAATGTTTTTTTCACCTCAGTTAAGTATAACATACAATGACTTGGCCACAATACAGTACTAAATAAACTAATGGAAATATTTATTTGCTGCTTTCTAAAGTTTACCACATTTTTATGGTCCTGTGGAAAAAACAGAAATAATGGCTCCTACCATATATCACCAGCAAGTTTCCGAGAATTACATTGTAGGAAAGGAAACTGTAACTATCTGCTACTGTCTTATCTGTATTAGTGCTGTGTTTAATAAACTCCTGAAATATTTATACAGAACTCATGTTTTAGGGTGAGTGGTACATCGTTTCCTTGGTCTTATCAATTGTTAACAAGGTTCTATCCTCAACTAATGCTATGTAACGGGATCTATACTGAGTTAAAGAAACAATTGCTATAGGGGCAGATACTGAAAAAAGGATGGTATGGTGTATTAAGATCAATAAATAGCTGAGCTTTCAAAGTTCGTTGTTTTGAAATACCAATAATGCCAATCATAGTCAATGCCTTATTTCAGCAAAACTAATCCTGGGATATGACCAGAGTTAAATTATACTGTAGATTTATCCATATCACAGTTAAATGTCCTATAGAAATAAATAAGTTATACATTGCTTACAGCTTCACAGGTCCCAGAGAGCTCAGCATTTTGTAGGTTATGATACATTTTTCCTTGTGGCCAAAGAGTCAATACAACAAAGAACATTGTTCAGTTTTTTTTGTGTGTGTGTGTGTCTGTTCATCAACCCTATTACCTCTTCAGGAAAAGCATTAAAGTTGAAGTTGATTTTCTAGAAGAGTAGAGACTGTTTTCTTGCCAAAGTGAATGTTTACTTAGGTTAGTGCACAATATAATTTTTTTTTTAGTACCCAATTATGCGCAGGAGAAATGTAAAAATATGGATTTTTGCTATTATGCAATTGGATGATTAAAGTAAACACAGCTTCACATGATTCGTTTTGCTAGGTCACTATTCCTTTAGTAAATCAACTCCACAGTGTAATTCAATGACACGGTAGAGTTTGGCCATGTTGCCAGCGTAAAGTATAACATACAACTGTAATAGACTGGCCTTAGGGAGAAGAGGAATTCTCTGACTGCCATCAGTTGTAGTTGCATGTCAATGCTGGCATGGTAAACAAAAAATGCTTAATGCAAATAAAGCAATGGGACCAGATAACCTGCACCCCAAGGTACTTAGGGAACTAAGCCAGGTTATAACAAGACCATTATACCTAATTTTTAAGGAATCCTTAGTGACTGGTAGAGTACCATGTGATTGGTGGAGGGCTACGGTAGTTCCAATATTCAAAAAGGGGGCTAGATGCCAACCGGGGAACTATAGGCCGGTCAGTCTAACATCGGTAGTTTGTAAACTGTTAGAAGGTATGATTAAGGACTATTTGGTAAAATTTGTTAAGGATAACGGCATAGTTAATGACAATCAGCACGGGTTCAGGAAAGACCATTCCTGCCTGACTAACTTGCTAACTTTTTATGAGGGGGTAAGTAGAGATATGGATGGAGGGAATCCGGTAGATGTGGTATATCTGGATTTCTAAAAAGGCATTTGATACGGTACCACACAAGCACTTACTTCACAAGCTGAAGGCTATGGGCATAGATGAGGTGGTGTGTACCTGGATAGAGAACTGGCTACGGGAACGTGTCCAGAGAGTATCTGTAAATGGCACCTTTTCAGACTGGGCTAGTGTAATGAGCGGTGTGCCTCAAGGATCTGTGCTGGGTCCCATACTGTTCAACCTATTTATTAATGATATCGGGGAGGGCATAAATAGCTTTGTTTCTGTGTTTGCAGACGATACAAAAAATAGGGAGGGTATTAGAAAAGCTTGGGAGCACTTTGGAAATAAAAATAAACAAATGGGCTATACCATCATGGGTATCGCGCTTGGGAAGTCAGAAATAGAAAAATATTTGGGGGTCATTGTAGACCACAAACTGAATGTTAGCACTGTATAGATTGCTGGTTCGGCCACACCTGGAGTACGCGGTCCAGTTTTTGTCGCCGGTACTGAGAAGGGATGTCCTTGAACTGGAGAGAGTCCAGCGGAGGGCAACCAAACTAATTAGGGGAATGGAGGACCAGAGCTATGAGACGAGGCTACTGAACTTAAACATGTTCACGCTAGAAGTAAGGAGATTAAGGGGGGATATGATTTTCATGTACAAGATGTTCAATGGTGACAGCAACATTGGCAACAAACTCTTTAAGATTAACTCCATTACAAAGACTAGAGGCCACCACCTAAAGTTGGTGGGAAAAAAATTCAAGCACAAGGGGCGAAGGGGGTTCTTCACAGTAAGAGCGGTTAGGGTCTGGAACTCACTGCCACCGGCAGTGATTTCAGCTAAGAGTGTAGAATTGTTCAAGAAACTTTTGGACGATTTCCTGAGGGACCGTAATATTCAGGGATACAAGTATTCCTAAGAATGAGATGATGCGTGGACCTATATGGGTTGGACTTGATGGACGTATGTCTTTATTCAACCCCAAATACTATGTAACTATGTATGTGTATGGGCTACGTGTGTGCATGGGCCACGTGAGATAGGTATATTCAGGAATACATTTTTACATTTCTTGAGTAAAAATGTAAAAAGGTACATTTTAAGTTAAGTTTTTTTAAAGTTTTTAAAAGTTAAATTCTGTAAGCAAAATCTCAGTGAACAAACTGGTGATGTTTGCTGTTTGAAAGCAGCATTCCATATAGGATTTTTTTTTCTGCCTAATTTTAACCGCTACAAAGAATCCTTATCATGTTCTGTTGTTTTTATTCATTAACTTTTTCTAAATCTATTTTTACTTTAACTTTTTAATTGGGAAGTTTTTGCATAGAAGATGAAAGTAGAAAAAAAATAGGCCTTCTTGAAACATTTAAATTTGAAAGATGTTTTTCAGATGATATGGATAAGGCTAACGCAATCAAGCAGCGAAATATTAGATTAATTATCAGAGTACACCCAAACGTCTTACATCTCGTACAGTCTTACAAATGACATCATTAGATCTTCATTATTGAAACCCTCTTTAATGACACAGGGCCACCAGCAAGATTACAACATTAACTCCTCGAAAAGAGGGTAATTTTTAAGATCAGGCATTTATGTAAACACTTGCTGTGAAGCATTAAACATTACCTTAGGCTCTATGCTTCATTAGTTAAGTGTTTTTTAGCAGTACTTAAGCAGTGTTTTTTTACAAGAAAAAAATTGTTGTTGGTGCATCATGCCATGGCATGATATATGGAACAGTCAAGCGTTTGTCAATATGTCAGCTGCAAGGGATGTAGCCTGTACTGATGTGCAGTGTTGATGCCGTTGCTTTTTCCCATCATCTTATTTTGTTTGCTAGCGTTCTATTGTTTATGCCTTTTGAAGCTTCCGTGATTTATACAAAGAGAACTCAGATTGTAATTGGCAGCGATCCATACAATTTGAATTCAGTAAACACCATTAGATCACTGGTTTGTAAACTAGCTGTGCTAAAAATACTTAACGGAACCATTAAATTACATTTTCCCCTTGCACTTGGCAACAGTAATCATTAATATTATTGTTTGCATGCAGTCATGTTACACAGCAACAACTATTAATATGGATGAGACTTAATTATGAAGATTAAATTGTCTATACATGCAATGCTTGCTTTTGTTCAAATTCAAAAATATTGCCCACAAGAGATTGTGTATAGGGCTTATCTCTCCATTTTCATACCATTTAGGTTTTGTTTCCCAAATTTATATTAGAGAAGGGGTTTATGCCAGAATCTCAGGAAATGATATACTGGAATTAATAAAAACAAACAATGTTAAATTATTTACTTTTCGTAGACAGGCAACAAGATAATGTGGGCTTTTTTTCCCTCTCTATTCCCTTAAATATTCAATCATCATAGCCAACTAATGAAAACACATAAATAATTCTTCTCTATATCTGACTAGGGGAAATGTTTTAATGTTTATTTTAACAGGTAATGTGTAAACAAGATTAATTTAATTTTCTGCAATGTTCTGTTCTGTTCTTGGCTGTAATCAAAATGTACAAGTGTAAAAGTGTATTTAATAATTTATATGGCAAGAAACCCTGTATCTTGGCAAAATGTCTGTCCAGTGTGCATTCATATGCACATATACTTTGTTTATTTATATATCTTTATTTTTCTCTTTTCTCTCTTTACAGACAGACAATTTCCCTGCTGAGCCCAATTACATGGGAAGCAGACAGCAATTTGTTCAAAGGTAAGACAGTTAAAATAATGGTCTATATATTACAATTTACTCTGCTATGGATGGTCATACTTTCTCATTGTGTGACACTTAAAGTGAATTTACTTTATTTCTTTATAATAAATCAGCAGCTCAACCTTCAAAGACCCAGAAAGAGCAAGCCTAAGGGACAGTGGTCATGGAGACAGTGATCAAGCTGACAGTGATCAAGATACCAACAAAGGTTCCTGCTGTGACATGTCTGTAAGAGAGGCCCTTAAGATGAAAACCACGACGGCTAAATGCCAACCTCTGGAGCAAGGTGAGCAACCCTATCTATTGCAATGCAAAATAAAAGGTTAAATATCATCCTATACATGTATCTGGTTTCACCTACATGGCAGCAACTAAAGCAAAGAAACAAATTCCAAACTGTAATGGTAACTAAAGGGTTAACTGATGCAATGAGGATGGTTTGACTTTGGCTAAATGCCAGCTGCAGCCAAATAACCTCATATTTTTAAAAATAAAGAATCAGATATTACACTTTACAAAGGTTTAATACTAGGAAAAGGTGAATAATGCTTTAACATTATTATAAACAGAACACTGGGAAAATGATTGTTAGTGGATGGGATGCAGCTTTTCCTAGGCCCATAAAATTGGATCTGACCTGTACAGTCTAAACCACCTTCACTGCACCATGAAGTGTTTGGCATCTGGGAAGACCTGCTAATTTTCCCTATACTTCAGGAAGCTTCTGACAGTTCTGTTTTCATGCAGAGAACAGGCTGCCTAGTGAAGCACATACTGTTGCAATTGGTAAAAAAGACAAATGGCATCCATCTCTGTATGCAGAGACTTTACAGAGTTAAGGTATGCAGGATAATGAAGGCATTGCCTTTTGCACTTCTGATTTTCTAGGCATTACTGTAAAGGAATGAGACTCCAAAGAAGATGCTTAACATATTAACAGATGTGACTTGGTATTTGATTTATTTGTACTGGTGCATGGTCTCTGTGAGGGTAAATAGGGTAGTGAATGGTGACATGTAGCAGGGAACAAAAACAATGTAGGCAATGTGCGATCTCTGAAATTACCAAACGGCTGCACGTAATCAGTAAATGTAATGCTACAGAAAGCTAAAGACATGTAATAGGACATGGGCAGTGACTACAGGCATACTGAAAGAGATGGTCAAAGACAGCAGACAAGCTACAAGAGATGGTCAGAGATTGCAAACATGATATAGGTATGTTTGAAGGCTGGAGACATGCTTCAGGAGATTGGGGACACATTACATGAAATTGCGAGAAATCATTGCTATCACAGCCCCTGTTCAAATCAATTCTCCTACCTATATTCTCCCTACAGACCCTTTAAAAATAACTTGTGCCACATTTGATATTTCTCTCTGCAAGATCATTTATATAAGATCAGAACAGAAAAACCATAAAGCAAGATGGACAGCACAGAAAACAGTAAGATACTGTGAAATACATTTGTTTTTCTTTTTTTATTTATCTGCCAGAAGCCAGTCTAATTAATATTTTTTCTCCACTGGCTGAGAAAGCACCAAAACATAGAATAGTGTCTGCAGGGATCTTACATGGATTGCCAAAGGCCTGCATGTGCCCAGCCCCCGGACCACAGATTGGGCACCAGGGCCATAGAGACACAGACTGTAATCAGGAGGCACCATGGCCAGATGGCATGCATTCAGTGGAGTCACAATGATAAGTTAGGAGTGTAATAAAAGGAAGTCACCCTTCCCTAATGAGCTCCAGCCTTACCTTACATTTTCTATAGTTGCACAATCTCCTCTCCTGTACTGAAATTGCCTATTATGCAGCAAATCCGAGATACCCCCCACTTAATTTGCTGGCTGAAATCATCTCCTCCTTTATTACCCAGCCTTACATTCCCTGACCCCCATTTTATTCATTACATTTCAGTTCTTCTAATTATGGAGGTTTAGCATCACATGTGGGTGTAACCTAGGGTGGTCTACATGCAATGCAGCCTTCCTAAGGCTGGGCACACACCTTACAACCATCGCAAGACTTTTGTCTTCCAGAGTGACATCCACCTATTAAGGCATTTTTTAAAATTTGCACAACTCTTCCCACTGCGTAAATCAGGGCTGAGGGCTCTAGTGATGCAGGGTGCTGTAATGATTTCAGGTAGTTCTGTACAGCACTCTGCCGGCCTCTCCAATCATCTATGATCTAGCTTCTAACTGCAATGCACAGAGATTCACAAAGACCCTGTGATGACATAGCTAAATCTAAAATGAAAAGGTTTTCTTTAAAAAAAAATGTATTAGCATGGTGGTGGTGGTGGTGTTGGGGGTTTGGTTGGAGTAGGGAGAGGAAGCATTGAAGGAAAAATATAAGCAGATAAAACTTCAGCTTTAAAGTATTATGGTTATATAGTATGCCATATACAGTAGTGCTTCTGATTTATGCTAAATGCTAACTACTGGGCTTGACCTAATAAAATAGCAATGCTTAATATGTTTTACTTGGGGTATAAATTTCACACCTAAAGTTTGTATGGCCAAAACCTATACCAACTACTGGTGCAAAGTCTATAACCTTGTCACTATATTAATAAATGAAAAGTTAAATATATTCCACAAATTGTTTGTTTTTTAGCTAAATGCCAGCTGCTGGGGAAAGGTCACCAACTATCCCCACTTTAATGTTTTGTGTTTAAATATATCATGCAACTTATTTTATTTCAATTAAATGGCAAGTATTATTGAGAGGTCAATTATGCTACATATGTCGGCTTATAACTATGAGGTGAGTGGAAATCACTCATCTCATAGTTCTCCTTTAAGAAGAAAGGGTTAAGTAGTATGTGTTGGCCATCTTCTAACTGCTTACAGTATGAAAGTGTTACTTGCTGTACTGCAGGGTCATTTTATTAGCCTTTATTTCTCATTATAAGTGACATTATTTCTAAAGTTGCATACAGTTTAGTGTAGGACATTTTTACAATGTCAGAAGGACTTTATGCCATGCATCACCTTCTTTTTTGTCTGCAGCTGACACTATTACAGTTTGTGAAAACAAAAAACATTTGGCTGGCAGTTAAACTACACTATAGAGACCTTTCAGAACAATGATACCTGCATGAACACAAGAACATGCTTCTGTTATATTTAATTAGAATTATGTTCAACAGAACGTCTCCTTATGTATTTTATAGTTTGACTTATAGTCGAACTCCAGCCAGCTAAATAAACAGTTATCAGCCAACCAGCTAAAATTTCAACATAAATGTGAAAATATGTATTAACTGCTTTAATGTTTGTAATTCTGTTCAGTCACAGTTGTGATCCACGCAACCCTTCTACACTACAGATCAAAATGCACCACCATATAACTGAGATTTTGCCTGTAGACTCCTCCTGTAAGCTGTCTAAAGACTTCCACAACCAGCCTCCAATGCCAGAAATCATATTAGATTGTTAGTTCTGTGCATTGCAATAGAAAAGGATTGTCTGACAGTACTTATCCTCTCACTCTTAGCCTGTTGTGCAGAGGATCAGAGAACAATAATGTAAATCATTAAATTCAGGCAATTATACTTTTAGAATGTATTATATTTGTCTAAATTTTTTTTTCTTCATGAACACATACCGGTAATTGAACTGAGAGTTATTCCTCTGCTTGGAGTTCTACTTTAAGGCTGCACTGCCTTCCAATTCCAAAATGCATGCAGTTTAATTGATATAGCAGAAATGTAGTAAACAAAAGTCATACAGCATTGCTCCAGTGGTCCAATGTTTGTTATAATTGAGAACTTGAATTCTTCTATGTTTCTATCAGTAAATTAATATAAACATGCTTGGGACAAACATAGAAGGTTAGAAAAAAAAAAAGGAAACATGAAAATCCAAAACGGGGCATACTCGATAGACTGATATGTCTTTTTCTCTCTTTTTAATGGTGGTAATGGCTACCTTTTTATGATACGGTTATATTTCTGCATTTAAACCCTCAAAATTACATTTGAACTGTTAAATAATATGAATTAATATGAAGCTGTTAAGAAACATTTAAATATATATTACCCACAACTGGTAGTAACAGCAGTGGTGGTATATGGGTCAAAGCATCCATAAGTGATGTTTCAGTTATAGGGAGTTTCTAGTTGACTTAGTCAGCCACAAGTTCTTATATTATTTGGGGAGCTATGAACAAGATTTCCCAACCATACCTCCTGATTTTGCCACATCTGACAAGAACACAGATCTCACTACCAGAGTGGCCAAGAGACATAGGAAACTGTGATAACTTCACTTTTAGTGACTTTATCATAAATACACCTCCCACTCGCTCAGTGAGGCTGGAACACTAAAATTGTTATCTTCATCCCCGCTTCTGATGAGAGGGAGGGGGGGTAGGATCATTTCTTATATCATATTAAAGAATATAGCAATTCCGCATTTTAATGTCCTCACTGCAAGATAAGAGGCAGTCATTTTATAAGCGAGCCAACAAGCCCAGGATTTGGAGAGGCGGTCCTTTTGGTCTAATCCGGTAAGGGTGAGTTCTTCCATGCTATACGTCTGTTCCACCCTATCTAGCCATTCCAACAAGGAGGGGGCAGAGGTACAGTATTTTTCCATTTGGCTGGTATTAAAGCTTTAGCAGCATTAAGTAAATGTGGTGTAATAGAACGGTATAGCTGCCCACTGAGCCTTCAGAGCCATGCAACAGCATTACCCAAGGGTCAAGTGGCACTGAAGTTCCCTGAATTCTGGACATTTCCGAGGTGACCTCCTGCCAATAGGGTCTTATTTTTGGACACTGCCACCATATGTGTGCATGTGAGGCCACCGCATTCCCGCCAACACAGAGGAGACACCGAAGGGTCAATCTTGTGCATTCTCTGTGGTGTGTAATACCAACGACTTGTAGTGGAGTTCCTGGATGTGTGAGGATCTGGACACCCCCCTGGAGAAGGCCAATATGCGGGATCTACGCGAGTCAGTCAACGGACTGTCCAACGCCCTCTCCCAGTGCGTCAAATAAGGCGAGGAAAGTGTGGCATCCATGCACGATAATGCTGTGTAAAGGGAGGATATACATTTATCGGGTATGGAACCCGTAGGAAAAAGCAGTTCCAACGGGTTTAGGTCCTCTGTGGACCTTAGGGGACCGGGGAGTTGTTGCACGAAATGTGCTAATTGACCATATCGCCAGGTATCCATAAAAGAGGGTCTAGGGTTGTCAGGGAGGACAGGGGCTTAAGCTTCCCATCCTGTAAGACCTGATGAAGCAAGTACTTTCCTGTAAGACCTGGTGAAGGGAGTACTTTCAATATTTGTTAGTTGTGGTTGAAGACATGGTCTGCCATCAAGAAACATACCTGGGGAGGAGCCAATCGGTGCCAAATTCATGAGGAGCATTCTTGTACTGGGGGAGTGAACTAGCTGATCAGAGGTATTCTGAATAATGAGACTTTGTGACCTTCTTAGCACTAGGATGTGGCATAGGAATCATATGGTAGATTTTTCCTTGAAAGGCTTTTCTTAAAGAGATTCCCTTTAAAGAGCATCTCCAGGCAACAAGTGCAATCAATCCAGGAGCTCTGACTGCTCTCATGGAGAATATGCAATCATTCTAAAGTCAAAAGGTCTGTGCAAATGTGTACTTCTCATCTAGGTTTATATTATCCCTTGCAGCAGGTTCATGATGCTTCTCACACTATAAATGAGCCACAGCTCATTGTCACATGGTTTTTTTGTTGAGCGATCTCTCTGTTTACATGCAAAACAGAAAAAATGGTCACCAGCACTCCAAGTTTTCTTCAAAACCAAATCCTTTTATTCATTCTTGCAGGTCATATCACCATGCGTGACAACGTTTCGGAACCTGTCCGGTCCCTTTTTTTAAGAACAGTAACAGTTTATTTCTCTACCGAATAAACTCCTTTCAAATCACATATTTGAATCCAGTACAGCTTCCTGTTTAGTGATCATTCTCCAAGGATAGCTAATGTCCTAATATGCTGGCCATCTGTAAACACCATTATCTTCGTTCCATGATGTCTTTGTTTCCCACAGCGCTTCTCTTTTCATTCTATTGAAGTGCAATTCCAGGTAACAAGTGAAAGCAATCAATGACCTTGTAATGTTCTCATGCATGCACTGCAAGTGTGCTAAAATCATAAACTTCACATAGCATCATTATCTGACTCTTCTGTAACCCAGTGCCTTTAGCCCCACTTTCAGGTCCACACAGGGTCACTAAGCATCTACATCCTGGAGCTTATGCTGTTTAAGTTTCCTACTTTCTCTGTGCCTGTGGGCTTCCTTTTTCATCCAAACCTCCAAGGCAAGTTTGAATCTGATTGGTAGCTGGGGAAAACTTATTTTGTATTGGGCTTTCTTGGGAGAGACGAAAAGCAGTCTGCAACTGAGATACTCAGATCATCAGATTACCAAGAAAGGGACTGGGTTGAACTGTTGGTACTGTGCAGGCAACTAGACATGTGACCATGCACAATCATCTCAGGGGAGGAAAATGCCTTTCCTTGAGATCACATTAGATTACAGATGAGATTTCCCAGCAATGCTCTGCTGATACATCAATCTGTCACGATACCGTGCACGGGTGTCCTATCACCGCGTGCAGGTATCTCTACAGGTGAACCAAATATGTGACCACACTTCAGATACCAAAACAATTCCTGTGAACTATAATATACCTTCCCAGACCAGCACCAGGTGGTGACTAATTGCTGATTGCTGGGAGACACCCGCAGGTGAGCAGGTTTTAGCACTACAGTGCCACCCAGAGGTGGTCTGGTACCTGATAGCAACTGGCTGCCTGGAGACACCTGCAGGTGAGCACTGAAACTGCAGGATCTGGTTCCAGCACCACAGTGCCACCTGGAGGTGCTTTGGTCCCTGACAAAATCCCAGTGTGCATTGCGTTGGCAAATTAAAGTAATGCACTTTCAAAGCAGGAAGTGAATGTACTGCAAGTGCAAGTATTTCAAAATCACAGCATTTTAGACCTGACATGTCTATGTTATTATTAATCATCATACAAAGAGGGATGCATTGGTAGAATTTCATTTTTGAGTATAAAGGTCCGCTTTAACATGGCCACCGTCAGAAGACTGGGGAAGAGAAGAGAAATAAGGTATGCAAAGAATACAAAGCCTGCACATATCTATAGGTATGTGTTTGTAGATTGTCATTACAAAACATTTATAAAGGTTTGTTTGGTATTTTAAAGATATGGGTAAAGGTCCACTTTAAGTATAGGCTTTTAAAGGACAGTAATGTGTCTGCCTTTTCTCAGTATTTTTTTTTTTTTACAAATGTTATTTCGGTAACAACTACAATCTTGTCATAAGTGCTTCAGTAATAAAAAGGGTGTCAGATTTACACATTTTATTTGTAGGGTTGGCTTTAACCAATATTTCACCCTAATGATTCAGCTACATGCATTGCTCAATACCTTTTCAACAGAAACTTCAAATGGCACCACTGTTCCCTTGGGTAAGATGTGAAATGTAAAGATATAAGAAAAATTCAAATGAAACAAAATCAATACATAAGAAAACATTCCACCATGATTAAGACCCAAGAGTGTTAAATATCCCAAATACTTTTTGTAGCTATTTATATACTCAATATTACTAGACATAAATAATGTTCCTTTTTAGTGCATCATGGGATATCATCCTTTGTACTTTCAAAATGAAGGGTACCATGTTTCCCACTACATTATGTATAGAGGCCTGTTCCACTTCTCTACTTCTGTACAAGCTACTTGCCTTTCATCTTTAGCTGGAGAGATGTGTTTCTGTCTGCTTTCTATCCTGTAAATGGACAGTATTTAAGATGCTATCTGCAGTAATTGCTGCTTTCCATCTGCAGAGTTCCATTATCAAACAATTTTAAATATAGATCTATTATTCTCTAAGAACTAATAAACAAATGTTACTTAATAAGCTAATGGCTGATTGCAAATAACAGATCAATGTTTCTAGGTATAACTAATTAACAGCTAGTCAATCATATAATCATTTTTCCCAGGGTTGGCAGGAAAAAAACATTGTGAAAAGATTACACAGTACTGGGAAGCCAAAGATCACAGTCAAATGACTAATGTACTCAGTGTAATATTACCTAGTGCAGTTCAGGGAAATATATAAAATTAGGAATAAGCAAAACTGTGGATTTTCACTTCCTGAAAAAATTGTGGCAAAATGAATTGATTTGGAAATTAAAGTGATATTAAAGTCAAAATGTTTTAATCTATTTCAAATGCTGGTTTACTCCCTTACAATGCACACTGTTTCTTGATGATTAAAATAAATAGATTCTGCATTTAGCTTCATTCACAATCAGCTGGTTCCCTGAGCACCAGACCTGGCCTTCTGTTTTAGCGTGGCTCCTTTCCTTAACAGGGTTTGTGGAGCAACCTCTGTATGTACTAGTAATCTCTGTGTCTCCACAAACACACAGGCAAAACAGAGCAAGCCTCTCCCTTCCTCCCTGCTCTCCACTCCTCCCTTCTCCATGTTAGTAGATGGACAGCTGTTAAAGTTTGTGCTGTTCCGTGTGATCTTGCTCTGGACAAGAAGTTCAGAAAAGTGGAGCCAAAAGCATTGGAGTTTGGAAACATGATTCCAAGTCGTTGGGCAAAAATGTAAAGAAATAATTTGCTGGGCAATGCATATTTATTTGATCTGGAATCATTATTGATAACTGTTTGGGAGTTTAATTTTACTTCAATGTATATCTAAAGCCAATTTTTTTATCATTTTGGCCAGAACAGAGACAGGTTAAAACCCCTGTCCATTTCTTCTGCTGTTTGTCTCCCATAGGGACGATTGTAAGATTTTCTCTTTGCATCTTACCAGGTGGACACAACAGGAGGCGATAGGAAAACTCCAAAGTGAGGAAAATCTCTTCTCAGACACTTGTCACTAGAAGAAGTATCCTAGTTGGAGGATAAATACTTAAAAGTGATTCTAATTCGTCTCTACTCTTGCCAAAATAATAAAAAAAAGTCTTGGGTTGAGATGCACTTTACAATATTTTTAAGAGCACAGTGGGCTTTAAATGGCTCTTGAGGGTTACAAAAGCTCCTTTCTATTATTTTGGATCTGTTGTTGAGGTCCTTGTTTGCACTATTATTTTAGTTTATTTTTAAAAGAGTTAAAGAAGTAAAGAAAAGAAAAGTCACTTTACACAAGAAAATAAATTAAAAACACAAGTAACCCTAAATGATAAAAAACTAAACTACCCTAAATATACCACCCAAAAAGAATCCTCTAAACATATGAAAAAAAAAAAATTTCAAGTTCCTTCATATATAAAAAAATAAAAACCCCAGTGGTGAATAAATACCACCAAAAGAAAGCTCTATCTGTCCCCAAAAAAGGGTATAAAATTCATTTCAGTACAGCGCTGCATGACGGAATAAATGTCAGTCAAAGTACCGCAGCGCTGAATACTGAAAAATGGCCTGGATGGGAAGGGGGTTTAACACCGCGGATGTCAACTGGTTAATGTAAGCAGATCAATGAGCACAACAGAGTTTTTGTTTCAACACAAATTTTGCCAACGCCAAATTTCTAGTTTTTAGTGGAAGTTAAATTTAGGTGGAATCATTCATGCCTACTGCTCGTGTGTGTGCTTTGTATTTGTATTTTATATTTATATAAGCACATTCATGCCCTTTAATATGAACAGCAATTTAGCCCACTCCTATTTGTTAAAAGAATTATAACTTTTTCTGCCCTCCCCCTCCACATTTAGAAGATGCTAATTTGTATTCGAGTTGTCACGGCCATGCCAAGTGTATGTCAGGGCAAACTGTTGGGACAAAAAAAATACAGTATATCTCTGCTACACATGCACATTCTGTGTGTTTTATCTTTTTAGAGAACATGCAAATACAGAAAAAATGTCTGTTGGTTTGCCAGAAATTTTTGTTGCAGACTGACAACACATACAATTTTTGTGGACTGAGTGGTATCTACCCTGCCAAAGTTTATTTTGCTAAAGTACTCAAACTACCCACCCACTCTGCCAACTCCACAACATAGACACTAATTATTTTGTAGTCCCAACTTAAAGTGATATTAAAGGCAAATAAATGTTTTTAAGCTATAACAATTTTGCTGAAATCACTTACAATAGATGCTGCTCCTTGATGTTTAAAAGGTTGTTTCCTGTAGAATCAGCTGGAACCCTGAGAACTGGTCCTGATATCCTGTTTTAGGGTGGCTCTTTTTTCTTACAGGGTCCTATGGGGCCACTCTTCTGTGTACTAGTAATCTGTGTGTCTCCACAAACACGCAGGCACAACAAGGCAAGGCAAGCCACTCCTCCCCACTCCTCCTTCCTCCCTTCAACATCCTTGTAGATCAGGGGTGGCAAACTCCGGCCCTCCAGCTGTTGTGGAACTACAAGTCCCTTGAGGCTTTGCAAGATTCTCACAGCCCCGGGCACGACTTGCAGAGGCAGATGCATCATGGGATTTGTAGTTTCACCACAGCTGGAGGGCCAGAGTTTGCCACCCCTGTTGTAGATGAACAGCTGCTGGAGACTGCACTGTGTCTTGTGATGTTGTATTGGACAGGAAATGCAGAGAAGCTGAGCTGAGAGAGTTAGAGCCAACTGTTTAGAAACATGATGACTGTAAGTGCTTGGGCAAAAATGCAAATACCTACTTTGCTGAGCAATGTATATTTGCTTACATTTGATTCATGATTGAAAAGACATTAAAGTGTAATACTGCTTTAAGAAGTGTGAGGGCTAATTAGACTCTTTGAGATAACACAGCAAATGTGCATAAGACTCGAGAAAACTTTGAATTTATGACATGATCAACAGTTTTGTTGGGGTTTTTTTTGGACTTCTCAAACAGATATATCAAAATGTTTTCAATGGTATATTAAACAGACCAAATAGCTAGAAAATCAGAAATGTTCATTGCCAGGGTTTACATACACTTAAACTGTTTTCACATTGTATTTTACAAATCTTCAGAAATACTGGCTGCACAATGAGAGAATGCAGATGGTGCCTGCCAATCGATTGCAGAATTTGCATACAACGCAAATGTTGTTTACAAACATTGTGTGGTTTAGCCAGTCATAACGTAATCACTTTGCTGTACTATGTTAGCATCAGGAATAGATACATTTTAAAAAAAAAATGATTACATAATACTACTTTTGTTCCCAGAAGAAATCACAAAAACATAAATAAATATAATATAATTATGCAGATAGAAGATATTTTATATTTAAAAGAAGCCATTCCTGTTCATCAGTCAAATCTATTTGGACTATCCCTCCATTAGCTCAATGATTTCTTGTTTGCACGAAGACATAGCTGCACTATTAAACAAAGCCAACACTATTTCTTATCAATCATTTTCTTTGATTTTACATCTGTATTTTTGTCAGTGAAGCAAGTCTTCTGCTGCACTGGCTATGGTAAATTAGATCAATTACAGAAGCTAGAATAGTAGAATACATTTTAAAAAGATGAGCTGGTAATGTAGAAAATCAGCTCATCTATCAGCATACCTCTGTGCTTCTAGTTCTTTCTACTGTTTTTTTTTCTTCAAATGGCTGAATTGTGCTGTGCAGAATACTTAAAATACTGCAATGTAATTTATATTGTATATTTTGAGGGCTGACCTTGCACAAGACCTTGCTATGCAAGTAATAAATGCCAGAAAGATTATTATTTTCTGACCTTTTACCATAGTGCTTCTCTGTTTATAATTGGACATTGATCTGTATAAATATGTTCTGGCCTTTTTATAGAAGACATTTCACACTAGAGGTACCCTTTTTAATTTTAAGCAGCAGCTTATTCTACCTTACGCAAAAGTTTCATAGTAGAAAAAATTAATCATCACAGAAATGGATTTCACAACATTATAGCTTTTACTGTGCCACAGAAAATAAATAAACCACTTAATCATGATTTTCCTAGTGCATACCAGAAAGAGTGCTATTTGACCATAATCATGTGTAGTGCCACTCGGTGGGAAATTAAACATTTTAAAAGCATCTGATAGCCTCATTAGGAGGGAATTTAGGCTTGATTTTTAGTGCATTTGGCCACTTCAGAATACATTAATATACTCCCATCATCTTTCGCTTGGTTTGCAACCTATCTTTTTACATTACTGGGACTTCCGCCTCTGTAGAGACAGGATCATATCTGTTAAATGGTATGCCAAGTAAATCTCAGTCACTAGCTCCTTGCTTGCAAGAAGCAATAATTTCTCTTGCAGGCTATAACTGTCATCCTCCACAGCTCACCTTTTAGTCCTAGATACAAGGACAAACAGAGAAACAATTTACTGTAGGAAAGAGACAGCAAACCTCCAGTTATTTGGAGTGATTCTGTGTTTTATTGGCAAAGCAATACAAGTAATAAAAATGCATATACAGAATGCTCAAAAGGCTCTTGACTTTTTCAAGATTCAAATCCCCTACACATTAGATTACTCTGCCTGAAATTATGTAGTATACACTAAAAAAAGGAACAAAATCTTAAAACAATGCAATGCTGCTTTTTAATCTGTAGATGGTAAGGGAATTCCTAACTATACACTTTAAAATAACTTGCACTTTTGTTTTCTATAGTTCTCTTAGTTTCTTTATTCTTGTTTTCTAATGGATGAAAG
Organism: Nanorana parkeri; assembly: GCF_000935625.1. Lineage (NCBI taxonomy): Eukaryota > Metazoa > Chordata > Amphibia > Anura > Dicroglossidae > Nanorana > Nanorana parkeri. Next base: position 189,257 of record NW_017307596.1, on the reverse strand, counting down.
GGTTATTAAATCCTTACATAAAAAAACATCCATCTATAGGGGCTCATTCACACTGGATCTGGTGCATTGTGATCCGTTACGTTGCAATACATTTTTCAACAAATGCTAATGGAAGGGCACTGAAAAATAAATGGGTTTGAATGCTGGTTGCCTTGGGTTACGTTGTACTGGACAAAATAGTAGAACTTGAACTCTTGTCTTGAATTGTATTGTAATTGCAATGTCTTCTTTATATTGTAAAGCGCTGTGCAAACTGTTGAAACTATATACAACTTGTTTAATAATAAAGCAAGATGCACATGGAAGGGCTTACTAAACAGTACAACAGCAAATAAATTCCCAGCACACTCCCAAGCTAGCCTGCAAAAAAAAAAAAAAACACAAAACACTAACTACTAAGGTTTAAAACAGAGGTCTTAGTTGCACATCTTCTGCAGAATATGTGGAAGCTACACTGCCTCATCAAGACTCCTCTGTGTAGTGTGGTCCTAATTCTAATCTTTAAGAGCCTCCATTTTGGAGCATATATAGCAAAGGGTGAATTGGGTGCAGGTTCGCCAGGAGGCAGCCCAACCTCCTTAAAAGCACAGTGACACACAAGGAACTCCGCAGATCACAACGACAGCTGAAGCCCCCAGTGTGTCCTCGCACCACATTGTGTTTCCATATGCCTTTAAGGAGGTTGGGCTGCCTCCTGACGAACCGGCACCCAATTAATCCTTTGCTATATATGCTCCAAAATGGTGGCTCCACATATTCTGCAGAAGACGTGCAACTAAGACCTCTGTTTTTAATCTTAGTAGTTAGTGTTTTTTTGAAGACTGGCTGGTGAGTGGGCTGGGAATTTTTTTTGCTGTTATACTGTGTAAAGCCCTTCCATGTGCACCTTGCTTTAAAGCTGGTTATGAATTGATGAGTGTGTTTCCCATTCATTTTGATTTTTGTTTTTGGTGCGGGGACACACTGGGGGCTTCAGCTGCCTTTGTGTTGTGTGGGGATCCTTGTGTGTCCCTGTGCCTTTTAATTTGGTCGGGCTGCCTCCCGGTGAACCTGCACCCAATTCATCTTTTGCTATATATGCTCCAAAATGGAGGCTCTCAGAGATTTGAGTTATGTTCACACCTACTCATATTTTGTTGCCCTTCTTCGGTTAGCATCCTTTGAAAAATGTGCCTACTGGTAGACCATATAGACTAGAGTTGGCACCCTATAGGTAGAAGTGTGTATTTTTTGGAAAATACAAATGTGTATGCTGCAACATATGTTTTTATATACATACATACATACATACATACATACATACATACATACAATATATACATATTGTTCTAAAATGTATATACACTTCAAATGCTACATTTTTTACAGTTCCTTTGACTTTAGTTACTGTAAATTTGGGGTATCAGCTGGGGGATGTAACTCTGCAAAGCTATGTACACTTCAGCTCCTCTCCAGAACTGGCATCCTCACCCGCTCATTTTCAGGGTACAAGATATTCTGCCTTCTTGATTGGCTGGCTTGGAATGATGTAATTCTGACACCAAATCATGCTCAGAATGTACACTGAGATGCAGATGTTACCCCATCAGTGCTATATGTTATTATTGCCACCACTGACACCAATGCTGGAGGTTATGTTTGCTGTCACCGACACCAATGCTGGGAATTATTTATGCTGCCACTAATGTCTTTGTTGAGGGTCATTTTTGCTGCCACTAACACCAGTGCAAGGGGTTATTGTGGTCACTGCTACCAATACTGGGGTGGCTATTATTATTATGGTCTACACTGTCCAGAGTAAACCATAAAGAAGCTAGACAGATTTAGATTAATACAAATGCTTTAATTACTTATATATAGTATTTAGTTTAATAATATTCAGTTTTTAATATAAATTAATGTCCAAAAGTAGCTTTACTTGCTGTTTAAATGTTTCTACTTTATTTGCTGGCAATAGAAAAGGAGATTCTTGCCAATAATACTTATTGCTTCAGTGGGATTAAGAGTTTGTTCTTGGTGCAATCATTCCTACAATTCCATTAAAGTGTTAACTCTTAGCAATTTGTATTTCAAATATTAAATAGTATACACACACACTGTATTATAAAATAACACTGGACTATATGTGAGACATCATTCAGGCATCACTGCCCGAGATGCCGCAAAGTAGCAGGCCATCTTCTCCTGAAAATCTCTTAAAGCTGAACTCCATACAGAAAAGAATAAAAACCATTAATGCAGATTTGTGTTAATTGAAGAAAACCTATTAAATGCAAGTAGTGTAAGCACCTGATTTTGACTTGACATTAGCCTCTTCTAAACCTTTTATACAACAGCTCCCCGACATGTAAAGGGAATGACAGCACTGGGAGCCAATAAATTGTCTTGCAGTGCATATGAGCTGGTGAGGAACATTTTCAGAAGAGAGCAGAATGAGCAAAGGGATGACTAATTACTTTGTTGTTACTGTGTCTTCACTGCCCAGTCCCAGGATGAAGGCAGGGAAATTACCAGGCTGTATCGCCTAACTGTAGTGGAGAAAAGACCAGTTCCCATCCTGCCTCTGATGTCTGGTAGGGCTGTGTATATGTTGGGTTGGATGGACGGAATCCAATTGTAATGTAGCAATGCATTTCAATGGGAAAATATTTTTTTTTCCTATTCTGACATCGCTCCGTGTCAGAATAAAGAAAAAAAAAAGAAACAGCAGTGTTTCTCTCATGGGCAGCCGGGGGACTCCCAGAGCGCCCTGGAGAGTTTTTTTTTTCTTTTATACGACAGCAGAGCCGCCGGACAATAGGAAAATATTGGGCGGAGCTAGCTGTCACTGCTAGCTCAGCACAATCGTTTTCTATTTACTTTTTTTTTACTTTTAAAACTATTTCTCTGTTCTGCTCGGTCCCTCTGAGGGACCGAGCAGAACAGCCGAGCCGAATGCCGCTCAGCGGCATTCGGCTATTCACTCACTGCTGTTCGGCATCTATAAGAATAGGCCGAACAGCAGTGAGTAGCCTGCCAAATGTTCGGCTCAGATGTTAGTTGGGGGCCCAGATGTTGGATCAGCTGAGTCGAACTCCTTCTGCACTTCGGGTCAGCCGAACATGCTGAGCATGTTCGGCCGACCCGAAGCCATGCGAAGCAAGCCGATGTTCGGCTGATTTCAGCCGATGTACGGCTCAAATCAGCCGTACCAGTCTGAAGTGAATAGCCAAACAGTGTTCGGCTCACTTCACTTCAGGTCGATCATTCACTCGGCTGCCTACGGCAGCTTAGTGAATAGACCCCTAAATGTCATTCATTTAGGTTCTGTATGTATTTTAATACGTTTAAGAGGGTCGATTGTTATTCATACAATATATCCGATCCTGATAACGTATTTAAAACAAGTCATGTTTTAAAATCCTCCCTGTTTTACTTTGCAGTGATCTTATAATTTCTCTGCTGCATTACTCATGGATATGTGGTGATTGATGCTAGATGCAGCCACTGAGCCTCACATCTATGAACACCAGCACAAATGCCTGGTGTCCACAACTGATCTTGAGGAAATATTGATCATCTTGTGATGGCTTCTTGGAGATGGAGGAATCTTCTTGTTCTACTTCCTTCATAGATATTATAATACATGCTTGGTTGTTCCAAATATGCATATTTATGGAACAATTTGACCACCTTCTAATGCGTGTGCATGGCTGAACGCATTGAATCATAAATGTGATGCTTGCTTCCACCAAGATATTACATAAATGCTTAATTTCAGGTGTCAGTATTTTACATGAGGTGTTATCTTCTCATGTTATGCAGTTCAGTAAGCTTATATACCAAGCTAAATTAAGTTTAACTATAACCGATGAGTCATCGGCACAGAGCATCTCACAGTCAGAATCCTTTCAAACACACCAGGAAAACAACAGTCTTGCTCTCCAAGCATTAAAACATCTTTTGCCTCACACATAAATGCAAGTAGTAAATTGGAAATCAATTGTTTATCTTTAGTAGCATGAGAGCAATAGAAATGCATTACTGTTTAATATAACCTTTCCTATTTAAATGTTTGACATTTAAAAAATAAAATAAAATTGCATTTTAGAAATTAAAGCAGAAAAATTTCCATAGAAAGTCTGTGTGTAAAAATCCAACTAATGACTGTGGATTCCATGATAATTCTGTTACGTCCTTTCCCACATGACCTTTACATCACTGGGAAACCTTGTTTAATTCTATCTATTGAGTGAACATAAAAACAGTTTATATAGTATTCTGCAAAATCCCCCTGGAAATAAGTTTAAAAGAAGAAAGCTTGTCTCATCCTTTTCAAGTGTCCCACATTTTATTGGCTACAAAGACGCAACCAATAATTGTGAGCACCAGGGTATCGTTTAGGAGGTTTAGTAAGTCAATCAAATTTTTAACACAAGTTTTATTGACTCTTCTTTGTTTAGGTTTGGAAATCCAGTAAGATGCAGTTGTTTAGCATCGAAGGCTTTTTTTGTGCTGTTATATGGTGATAAAAGCAGTGGAAAGACTGGTGTTCAATAAGTCAAAGTGTGTTTGTGTCAGCATCATTATCTGAGGCTAACAGTTGGAGCTTTAGATACTACTTTTAAACAGTAATGAATAAGAGGGCACTAAGAGATCATTTCTCATAGATGCAAGATATTATCTGAAGTGCAGTAAACTAGACGCCTAGACCACAGGGAAAGATAAAAGCAATTTCTTGACGTACCTGTCGCTTGCTGGCATTGTTACTAGATAATTTGAACTAATAGGATCCAAGATTTGTTAAGTTCTGCTGTGAAAATAAATGAATAAAGCACAAACTGCCAGACATGAAACTGCAGATACATTGCTGAACATGGTTATTCACAGATGTGAGATGATTGCTGCTCATTCTAGCTGATTACTAGTGATCTGACCATTCATTTTTATAGAATGCCCATGAAAATAAAACATCTTTCAGATTGTACCTTCATGTCAAATAGAGAGCTGTTTAAATATATTTTTTATGATATAAACTGTTGTAAAAATCATATTTTTTCTCTTTTAAGGTATCAAAGTAAATGTAAAGGACGGTCAAACTTTCAGTTTTGGTTTCATGATAACAGTTACCTATACTAAGCATCACTTATTGTTTTTTTTTTACATATGTTGTTTTAGCAGACCTAAAGCTCAACTCCAGGCTCCAGATTCTCCTCCAGTGTGTCCCTCAGATACCCCTCTCCCCAGCAGTATTTAATTTTTTTTTTTAATACTCGCCTTTTGCAGAAGGCTTCAGGATAGTCACGTGACTATCCTGAAGGGTTTTTTGCACATTTGCATTGTACAAATTATTTGCTCCTAATAATAATGTGTGTACTATGTGTGTTTGCTGATCTGTTGATGTGAGGTAAAAATTCTACCTTTTCATTTATCCTAACACTGCTATAAGCATAGAACTTCTGGTGTTAAAAATTTTAGTCCTAGGTCTTGTAGACTGCATACAGTGAAGGACAGTAGGTCACTCTCACTCCACTTCATCCATTCTTTTCACAGAATACAAGTGTACTGTGATTGGACAAGGGGAGTTCACCTGCCCCTCCTCCATTCACAGAACATCTTGCATTCTGTGAAAATGATACAAGATGTTTTCGAAATGGACAAAGGGGAGTGTAAGTAACCCACTCTCCTGTTTACAGTGTACTAGAGCCGGGACTGTAAGTTTCAACTCTGGATGTTCCGTGCTTACAGACATGTCAGTAAGAATTAAAGTTAGAGTTTTTCTCTAGTGTAGCAGTATACACACATAGTACACACATCATTAGGGGGTAAATCATTTTTGCACAGCACAGTGGGGTTACCCCTTCATTGCAAGAGTTAAGTGCTTGTTTTGGTCTAGGGTCTAAAATAAAAAAGATATACTCACTCGAACCTCGGCCTTGCGGTGGTGACCACTCACCTCTTTCCCCATCTACTCTGGCTGTGAAATGTCCCTCATCATCCTCACATATAATTCAAGTCAATGGACTTGTATTACACATGATAACATTAGCGGGGCTTAGACCGCCGAAGCCCGGGGGAGAAGGGGTTGTGAGGAACAGTCTAGCAGCCAGGCGGGCCTGAGGTTCGGATGAGTATATATTAGGGTGTCACGGACATCAACGTCACCGGACTCCTCCCCCTTCCCTTCGTTAGCCGATAGAGCCACTTGGGGAAGGGGGGAGGAGTCCGGTGACGTCGATGTCCGTGATGTCACCGGATCTCCGACGGAAGACCCGGAATGCGGCAGAGAGGTGAGTACCGATCAAAATAATTTTGATCGATCAAAAAATGTACGATTAATCGAGGGATTAATCGTTAATTTCCGCAGCCCTAGTATATATATTTCTATTTTAGCCCTAGTACTAAATGAGCACTTAACCTTTGCAGTGTGGGGGTAGCCCCACTACAAGGGTTAATTTTTTAACTGCTCAGTTCTCCTTAAAAGCCTTGTATGCATGAGTGTGGTTCATTCCATTAGTTTTTATATGCTTGATGTGGTTCATTCTACATGTTTGAAATGTTTTTCTGAAGTAAACCACAGATTTAAAATTAACCTAGACACAGTAAAGTTGTATTCCATCTATTCACTACCCAGTTTTTATTTCTGCTGCTCAATAATAATTATCAGGTAATGTAAGACTAATCATAAGCATTGAATCAAATGTAAACGTGATCACCGCACTATTATATCTACCTACAACAATACCTGGAATGACAGTTCTACTCTTTATTTCTGGTAAACATGTACTGCATCATTGGGGTCCTCTTCATGCTACCAGTATGGATATCTGTCAGGGGCTCATATTTAATAGTTTTAAAACTACATAAGGAAACATGTTTTCTTTTTTTGTTCTTGGCTGATCAGTTTAAAATGACCACAAGAGACAATATGCTCATAAGCAGCACCTGAAAAATATTTAGAAACTATATTATATTGTTTTTTTCCCTGGCATATCGATTGTTTTGTTAACCCAGATAGTCCTGTAAATGTGCATAAAAACAGCAAAACTGTCGCTGAGAAAATGCATGACTTAAAAGGAAAAATAGAAGCATGAATGCAGAACATGTCAATAAGGAATATGGTATCTATTGTTGTTTTTCTGTAGGCTGAATAATGTGACTGTAAAATGAATAGGCTGGCTCTTTTTTTCTTTAATGCATACTAGATAGAAGCTAGGAATACAGTGGTAGGGATGTAGTACATGCACAGTAAGAGCAAAAAAACTGAAATGCTACAAATATGTCATTGATTTAGGAAACATACATATCAAATATTAATCTAATCATCCTATTTAAAATCGCTTCTAATGATTTAAGATTGCTTGTGCCACCTGGGCAAATGGGAATTTGAAAATTAATATGGGCAAATTGAATTCCCTATTAATGAATTTTGGAAAGAGTTGGCACCGTTTATGAGAAATGTTGCTTGCAGAACGCAAGATGTTCCCTTGTACATGTTATGAAATCGTTATTAGTTGCGGATGAAAGCCCCAAACAAATTAGATAATCATCTTTTATGTCTCATCAGTATTTGCTCCATTTGTTAGCTTTATCTGAGTGGCTAACTTCTATTAAAAGTTTACAAGCCAAATAGGCCGGAAATAAGCTGTATGGATCAAATATGTATAGCTGGATATGCTGTATATTACACTTACACCTTAAAGCTGTAATACTGATAGATGAGAATGAGAACTCTCAATCAGGTTTCAGTTCTCATTCAGCTCATGCCGACTAATGTCCCAAGCACAGTCCAACAATGGTTCCCCCTTTCCCTTAGCTTGGTGAATGAGCTTAAGCTCTGTTGACTTCCACCATACAATTTTATGTGCAGGCAAACACACTTTTTGTATTCATTTTTCTTGTGCAAAGTAAATTTTTACCACGTTCGCTAAGCTAAGGGAAAATTCCCTTTCAAATGAGCAGCCTTTTTGCCCTAAGTCAATCAACCCCCAACAGTCAACAAGTGCTGAAAGTGAAATACAATGCGGAACTTGTCTTGCATGTCTTGTGCGTCAGCACCAGGCCAGACCCACAAGTAAATTAAATACAAATTTGATATTGATTTAATAGATTGGGCATGGATCAAAATTGAACAAATAACTGAAACATTTTATTTAGAAATGATGAGGGGAATCGCTCCTTTGGTAAATGATAATTAAGAATAAATAAGTATGTGGGGCTTGTAGATAAACACAATAAAGTCCATGGGGTTGTAATGGGCCTGCATGGCCAGGAGAGAGACGACTTGCAGTGTGGGATGTAAATAAACAACAGAGGCTGTGGCATTTGGATCTTGGTAAGCATACATCTGTGGAAGGGAGGGTGGAATTGGTTAGCTCTAATTAGAAGTACACTTATTCTTTAAGGAATATAATGTGGTGCCTCCCAACCTTGGTGTCCTAAGCAAGTGATTTTTTGCTTAAAGGGTATCTAAATCCAAAAACAAAGATGTAATATATTGCAGATTACCAATCCTTAAATGTAGTGGCTGCATTAGTGAAGGGGAATCAAGAAACCAGATGGGTTAAAAATAAAGACGTTTATTGAAAATGACAATAAAATAACAAAACAATAGATTAATTCAGGACGTAGTCATAGTCAAGTCAGAGGTCATTAGCCAATCCAGGTCTAGGCATGTAGAGAGCAGTATGAACAATACAAAAGCCAGAGTCTGGAACCAGGAGATCAGTAGACAGAGCCTGGATCATACACAGAGCACAGGGACTAGCAGAGAGCACTTGGTAGGTCTGAATAAACGAAAGGGCGGCAACCAGGTGAAAAGACTGATGGTTATATAGTAAATTGAAGTCGCATCATCACGGTTGCCAGGAGTTTGCAAGTAGTTTACAGGTTTGGTTATAAGAGGGCGCAACAGTCATTGTCAGAAACACTGCACAGAAGCGGAACGTGCAGCTCAAGGGGAAAAGGAAGGATAAGAAACCCTGACAATTGGTTTTGTTTGTTTAGTTTTTTTTCTTCCTTTATTTTCACTTGGTGATCTGGCCAGTAAGTCTGCTAATTTTTAGTTCCCTTAACAGACCAAGCTGTGCAGCAAAAGGTGCAGATAGTTGAGACAAACTATTTAAAGCTGACAATACATTATGTGAATTTTGTACAGTGGCTGCTGCTGTCGTCACCCTTTCGATCAGCATACCTTGATCATCTGATCGAAGGAGCCAGTTGGAAAATCTGAACTTTGTTCGGGTCTTCTGACAGTGGCCAGCGGCCACTGTCAGAGTACTAAGGATACAACGGGTTATTCCTCGATCAAACCTTTTGATCAAGGAATCTATTCCAATTTCTTAATTCAGTCTGGCGGTTGATTGAAAAAATAGAACAGTGTATGTACAGCTTAACACTGGCAGGGGTGCTTACAATGGTTAGCTTTTATTCATGTAAAACCTTTATCCCAAAAGGAAACAATAAAATGTTGCTGCAACTACTAAAACGTATTAGCCAATGGAGTTGGAGTTAATGTGTTAGGCAAGTTCATCTAAATATGCCAGTGCATCTTAACACTACCCTCTCCACAGGTCGACAATGGTTGACAATGCTGCTGTCCAAGGTTGGCTCCATTTGCTCCTCCACAGAATGGAACTGCCCTAAGACAGGAAGTTTGTTACTGGCTGGATTACCAGGTGGCTTTTCGACCTTTTGGCTAAGATCAGGTGTAGTATTTGTTCTTATCAGTTTTCGGGGGGAACAGCACCGTCCTTTCGTGGGGATGGTAGCTTAGTACTCTCTGAAGTGAAGGTGTGTGCTGAGCGATTTCTTCCTCCTGCAGGAATTCCTCGGCACTAATGCCTCCTGTTGGGGATGGATGCTGCTCTGGTCTGGTGGGAGGGTTCAGGGAGCTCAGAGGCCCTCAATGCTGTGCCCCCCGAGGGTGGTGTCCCAGGGGAGCGGAAAATCACTTGGGTTTGGGTGGGACCCCACTTGATTCACAGTCACTTGGTCACGGCACCTTAAGCATTTTCTGCACCACGCTTCTTGGGCAGGCCTTCTGGCTAGCTCTGAGCAATGTTTATACCTTGGCTGAATGGCCTGCCAGGTTTGTGCACTGGCACCTATTTATTATAAGCACTATTTTTGTGCACAATTGCACTTTTGACTCCTCAGATGCGGGTACCTTCGGGGGCCCATCCTGATCGGGGGAGGGTATTTGGCCTTGCAGGCTTCTCTGCTTTCCCCCACCTGGGGGGGTCTCTTTCCGGAAGAGCCCCCACCCAGTACTCAAGGGACCTACTTCGGTAGGGCCCTGAGGATCGGGTCTGGCGGCCTTCGGGTAGGTGGACCTGAGTCGTCATGTCGTGTAGGGAGCCTTGCGCCCGGAGGGTTCAGGAATTTTGAGGGCCTTCCTCTTCGGAGGATGACCACAGCACCCTTGTGCACTTTTTCTTGTGTGTTGTGATTTTACGATTTCCCTTTTTTTCACAGTGGAAATCAATAAAAAAAAAAAAGTAAACTAATGCAAATGCCACATTAAAGGATTGATGAGCTGCAATATATAACATGTTTTGCTTTTTGGTTTAGATATGCTTTAATGCTTTAATCCAGCTCTGCCCTTAAGTACAAGGTAATTGGCTATGGTGTCTGTTTCTAAAGGGGATATTGGAAAAGAAACATTGCACCGACAAATGGTTGCTCACCTGTCACACTAATTGTCTCCATCTCCTCAAGCCCACGTCTTTCCCTGTGTTCCGTCAATCATCCTTGAAATAAAACAGATTATACTCAGCAGACACAGACGCTCAGTTACTATGATTGTCTTCTATAGACTAAATCCCCAATATCCTCATAAGTATAGCCAAATAAAGTACATCTTAACAGGCATTTGTCATAGTACTACAATACCCAAAGGAGATTGCATGTGTCAAATGTTAACTACATTTTAAAACTGTAAATACGAGGAGAGATCAATTATCTGGAGAGCTTGGGAATTTCCCTATAAGGGGATATTGTGTGATTCCCAGCTCCATGCCTGAATTACATTTACAAATTGCCCCTATCATTCCATACACTGCCCCTAGCATTCCACCACTTATTAAATTAACATTATTCCTTGCAGGAATTTAAGGAGAAAAATGAGGGTGATTATGGCAGTATGTTTGACATTTTTAATGAAAAGCAGGATTTGTTTGATGTTTTTTCTTCTCTTGCAGTAGTAACTTTGCATATAGCTTGTAGATAGTACATTTCTCCTCCATGTGTATATAAGTATAGAACTGTTTTTTGTTTTTTTTTAATCAAGCTTACATTTTATAATGGCTTATTTAATAAGGCAGTGTCAGAAGCAGTGATGAGGTGCAAAGTATAGTAACCCAGTTAGAAACTAATTATGTCTATGTTTGTCAGAACATTTTGGGGATGAATACTAATTGGCTATTATTGATGACTGAACTTTGTACATGGCATTGTGCCTTATTTAAATAAGCCTTACCCTATTGGCTCCATAAGGCTGGACATTATCCTCCAAAGGCTGGGCATGCTCATTTAACTTTCATATTTGTCCCCCAAATTTGGTATAGCAATCTGAACATATTAATAATTGCACCCGCATAGAAAATCCTGAAATGACAGATTACTGGTGGACAACATAACGATGTTAAAATATGAAGGCAAGCTTGTATAAAGTGGAAACAAACTCTTTTTTTATAGACAGTTAATCAGAAACATGCAGATATATAATTAAAACTAATTGGGATGTTTTCTCCCTTACATTAAGTGGCTACTTTTACACAGTGCTTGTGATCTGTATATACTGAAAAACAAACTGTTGGTAAATGGGTGTACATTGTAAAATGCATTTATGTTATTGCCCATGTATTCAGGATGTAAGGCTTTTAGGCAAAGGTAATAAAATGCTGTAAACTTTTAATGATGGTAGTACCAAATAAATGGCAACCTAAGCATTTTTCTTTAATGATCCCACTTACAGTGGTTTGCTAAAGTGATGATAAAATATGTCCTTATTAAATAATGTATTTGTCTGGTTTTCTATTGTTAAAGCCAGTCACCCTCCAATGGATCTTAGAAGTATGCTTTGGGAGGAGGCTTACTTTATATTTAAGCTATTTATTAGCTTATAAAAATGCTGGTCACTTATGTTTGTATGTGTATATATAGATATAGATCTATATGTATAGATCTATATATCTATAGATCTACAGGTGAAACTCGAATAATTAGAATACCGTGCAAAAGTAATTGCTGTAAGTGCTGCAAAAGGGGCCCAAACCAAGTACTGAGTACATATGCATGCTTGTACTTTTGAGGAATCTGACACCATGCCTGATGAATAGTACTGTCCAGTTCTGTGAGATTTGATGGTTGTGGAACCAGCTGCCTGATGGCTCTTTCAACTTTGTCCCACAAATGCTCAATTGGATTGTGGGGGCCACCTAAGCAAGGTGACGTCTCCCTTATGTTCTTGAAACCACTCCTGCACAATACGAGCACCGTGGCATGTCACATTGTCTTGTTGGAACAAGCCATCTCCATTGGGATACGCTATCAACATGATAGGATGAACTTGATCAGCAACGAGGGATGTTGTGCTATTCAGACGTTGTTCCACACGAATTAAAGGGCCCAAATCATGCCAGGAAAACATGCCCCAAACCATAACACTGCCCCCACCAGCTTGAAGGGTTGTACTCATGCATGTGGGGTGCATGCTTTCATGCTGTTTCCGCCAAATTCTCACTCTGCCATCTGCATGATGCAACTGGAAACGTGATTCATCGGACCACATGACTTTTTTCCAATGCTCGACTGTCCAATCCTTGTGTTCCTGTGCGAATTGGAGACGTTTTATCTTGTTAACTGCAGACAGCAAAGGTGTTCGAACAGGCCTTCGGCTTCCATATCCCATACGATGCAGTGTACGGCGAACAGTGCGTTCAGAGATCATTTGAGAGGATCCCTGATTAAGATCTGCAGTAATTTGATGCACTGTTGCCCTTCTGTTGTCTTGTACCAGTCTTGCCACTCTCCGTTCTGCCCTAACATTGACTAGTCGCTGACGGCCACAATTCGCACGTTCAGACCCAGATTTTCGGCTGACAGTCCAGTCTTTAAACACTTTAACAACAGCTGCTCTTGAACATTTAACGAATTCTGCTGTTTTGCTGATACTCGCTCCATGGCTCCGAGCGCCAACAATCATCCCACGTTCAAAGGCTGTTAAATCGCGTTGTTTACCCATATCTTCAGAAAAAAATCACTTCTACTGTCGTGGTAAACAACCTGCTTCCCTATTTATAATGGTCTGGCCCTCTAGCAACTTCAGCGCGAAATTATAGCTAATTTGCCTACAAACGTCAGGTGGTCATAATAATAATCTGGCCACTCAGTGTGTGTGTCTGTATATGTATGTATATGTATATCTATATATACATACACAGTATATAGTTTTATCATTCTGGGCCCAAAATATGTATATTTTTAACCCTTTCGCTGCCAAGGACGTACGGCATACAGAGCTACAAAAGTGCTTCCAGCTGGCCATTCGCAGGGCCTACAAATTTAGTATCACCATCTTTTTATTCTACCGGGCCTGCGCTTTCAGAAAATATATGGTTTGGGGGGTCTTTTACAAACGCTAGCAACGCAGCAGTTGAAAATCAAATCAATAGGAAAAAAATGCAGAAAATTCAAAAATGGCTTGGCCAGCTGATTTGAAAAATGTTCCGGAGGGCTTGGCAGCGAAAGGGTTAAATGGCACAGAGCAAAATCAACCTAAGTACTTGTGTATATTGATTCAAATCTAAAAGATCTCTTCAGGAATTCATGCTGACCTCCCATTTAGTGTGTATGCAGCCTTCTGTTACACCCAGACGTGTCTAACATACAGTCTTATAAATGGCTTTGGTAGCCAAAGGTTTATGCTATTTCAAATCCTGATGAAATCACTTACAATGACTTCTGCTCCTTGATGTTTGAAAGTTTTAGGGGTCTGATCACGAAGCTGCTGAAGGATCTGGCCGTAGCCGTGATCTTACGGTTGGCTCCGGTCAGCCGATCCAGATGTTGGATCGGCTGAGTCGAACTCCTTCTGCACTTCGGGTCGGCCGAACATGCTGAGCGTGTTCGGCCGACCCGAAGCCACACTAAGCAAGCCGATGTACGGCTGAAATTAGCCGTACCAGACTGAAGTGAATAGCCGAACAGTGTTTGGCTCACTTCACTTCAGATCGGTCATTCACTCGGCTGCCCTCGGCAGCTTCGTGAATAGACCCCTTAGTTTCCTCCAGAATCAGCTGGTCTCACTCTAACATTTGCAGTGATATGTAACATGTGTGGCGCACATAGGTGCACCCGACGCATGTTTGTGTGTATGTGGGGCAGGGGACTTTTTACATCTTTTTTTATATGTGACTTTCATTTTTTTCATTTATTGCTATCACATAGGGGGCTAAGAAGCCCCTTATGAGATAGCCAATTTAAAAGACAGGTCCTCTTTATGAAGACATCAGCTGTCTATTAAACCCCTAATGTCACCTAGGGACACCCAAAGAAGCTGATGAAGCAGAAATCTGCTTCACCAGCTTCTCTCCAGCTACAGCTGAATGCAGGAAGCGATGTATTATACATCACTTCCTGCATTCAAAGAACGGAGGAGAGATCAGAGGGAGATCGTGTGATGAGCTCCATCTGATCTCCGGTGACAAAGCTGCCACGCGGGTCCAGGGTCCACACCGGGCACAGCAGAGCTTGTGACAGACGAGGGGGGGTGCACACCCACATGCATAATACAAGTGATTGGGTGTCTCTACAGATGCTGGAACGCGTCTATGTAAATAGCCATCGCTGGCTTTATACAATTTAAGCAATTTTCCTGCTCCCAGCAGCGCGCGTGAGCAGGACGGGCGAGGACTTTAAAAACACCCACTCATATTCAAGAAGCTCCCGGCCAGCCATTTAATTACAACGCCCAGCTGGGGATTGGTTAAAGAGAATCTGTACTGTGGAAGCTGTGCACCCCCAAAAAAAAAGTGAAGGACAAAGATTTAGTCACCTGTACTGCCTGTAGGCTTCCTGCAGCCGATCCTTTCCCCTTAACTGAGTTACCATGCTTTGCTCTGAACTGTGTGGGGGCAGCCATCTTGCTAGAGGAGTAGGGCTTTACTTTGTCAGAGCTGCCCTCTTATGACTTGCCATCTAATAAGAGGGGGGATATTCATGAAACCATCGGGTGAGTAAACACAAATCCACAGAATAAAAGTTTGAGCAGGGAGATACTTGCACTTCAGGTCCTCAAATACAACTTCCTCTCCAACAAACCCTCAGGAGAAGAGTGAGCAGAACAGAATTGACATCAATAAATCTCCCTAAAAAATCGTTTAGAATAAACAGAGATAGCAGTACCTTAAATGATCTCACGCTGCAGATATCCAGCTTTTTGGCAATGTAACAGGAGTGCCTAGTCACAGTCACATTTCAGTAAATGTACTGCATTTTTTCAGTAAGAATTTGAGAAGAAGGGTATCTGTGGATACGGCCTAGGCAAAATTGACCTCTTTATATATTTTCTAACACATAGCAAATTATCACCCTTTTGAATATAGGTCCTCTTTGATAATAAACTCAAAAATGAATAGGACATCTATGTTGCAATCCCTATAGTATCTCTAAACTACTGGAGTTGATTTACTAAAGGCTGTTCACTTTGCGGGAAGATTTTTCTTTAGCCTAGTAAATGAGGTGAAACTCTGCTGACTTCCATCATCCAGTCATAGCCAAGCAAAAAAAACAAAACTTTTTTTTCCCTTGCACATTATTGGGTATTCTTTTGAAAGGGGAATTTTCGCCTCAATAACTAAGCTAAAATCCCCCTGCCATGTGTATATTATCTTGCAAAGTGACCAACTTTGCCTTTAGAAAATCATCCCCACTGTGTGATTGCAGGGACTCTCAGTAATCAAAACAGGATATTAGAATTATGAAGGTTGGAATGCTTGGAGGGCAAGATTACGTTAATAAAGGAGAAAGCACAAACTCATTTTGTTTTACGTTGCAACTGACTCATAACCTCTGTGTATACATTTTTGTTTATTATCTGTTTGATTTTAAATGCCAAGGCTAATGACAGGTACATATAAAAAACATAGTTTAATGCAGTTATGTATTAATAAAAATGTACGTAGAACAATGTAAGTGTTTCTACAGCACACTCTCTTTTTGAATTTTCAGATCCTTGCTGTAAAACTCTGGAAAGGTGTAATGCAAAGTCTGTATGCAAGACTGTATGCACAGGTAAGAACTGATTTGTCAAGATACAATGTTCTCTTTATACTGCTTTGTTATCCATGCTTCTTCCACATATGCATCTTTAATGGATGTAGATTTGTGAAGCCAGCCGAAGGATCGGCCGAAGCTACGGCCAGATCCTTCGGCAGCTTTGTGAATAGACCCCAAAGTTATCATCCGATTCCATTGATGCGCTAGTAGACTGGTAAATCTAAAAAGTAGAACATTTATTTTTTTTAAAACATAATCAAAAGAATATGGGAGGAATTTATCAAAACTGGAGCAGACAAAATCTGGAGCAGTTGCCCATGGCAACCAATCATCTTCTCTCTTTAATTTTTTCAGTTAAACTTTGAAAATAAAACGTGGTTGCTGATTGGTTGCCATGCACAGCTGCTCCAGATTTTGTCTTTCTCCAGTTTTGATAAATTCCCCTCCATGTGTGTACTGCAGGTAGGCAGTGCCAAAATACAAAATAACCTTATAAAACACCAGTAAAAGAAAATGAATCACGATTAGAGATACTTTTCCAACAATGGATAACAACAGCGGCAGAATTGTTAATGTTAATTGGTCTTGCAGCTCAACGAGGCAACAGACCACACTGACATAGTGCAATACTTTTTTTTTTTATCTATTGGATTAATACTAAACACAAAACTGGCAGGAATGAAAGCTCTTTAATGGACATGTCTGCAATCCTCTTGAGTTGAAGTGCCTGGTCACCGTGGCCAGTGCTGAGGTTAAATATTGGCATGTTGGTTTTATTTTATAAGCCACCTGATTCTCTGCATGTCTGTATGAATGAATCAAATTTTGGCACACATATCATTTAAAATAATGATTTCTATTGTAAAAAAAATGCACATGAAAGAATTGTTAATAGCTAAACAGGCTTTTAGCTTGTGAGTTTATATGAATCTACCAAATTGAGGTTAAACAGATGGGAGATTGCATGTATGTTAAGATCATAAGCCATATGTACCTAGACCTCTTCTCCCCATCTGTGCACTGTTAGCTAGTTCTGTTTCTTTGTCCCTTTCTGTGACCCTTTTCGTTTTTCACACCCTGAGACAGGTCAGTTTTTTATGTGGGAAGGAGAAAGGAGGGTACGTGAAGAGATGAAAGGCATTTTTCAATTTCTAGCTCTTCCTACCGTACATTTAACACAGGGAGATAGGCTGTGTGGTTATGCAGCTTTGCACCAGGTTACACTGTGTGTTGTGGCTAGTAGATACCATTAGCTAGACAAGAATATTCCTGGGAGAACAAGTTAAAGTAAGATAAGTAGAACTGCTCTAAATAAATAGCAAATTCATTCAAGCGAATGGCCCTGCTGTCTCATGTTTGATAAACAGTGACAGCAAGTGATAATTGTAATTTTGTGTTTTACTTTCTGCTGTTCATACAGTTTTCTATTTAAAGAAAATCTGTACTAAGGAGGAATGGAAGTTGTTGGCATATCCGCCTAAAAATGCTAGTTCCCTTAGACCCCCGTTCACATTGAGCGATTTATCGCGCCGTAATTCCCGCGATATCGAGGCAATTTACCGCGCGATATCGCTCTCCAATGCTTCTCAATGGGGCAAAGGGTCCTGCTGTCGCGGGTCGTGTGTCACTACAGCAGGACCCTTTTTGGAGCGGATTTAGCCGCGATTCAAGCTTGCTCCATGCAAGCATTTGCGCGATATCGTGCGATATTGCGCAAAATGCAAATCGCGTGACAAACGCGCGATTTGCGAACCGCTCAATGTGAACGGGCTCTTACTGTCACGCTGATCCACTGATTTCAGTCTTCTCTAAATTATTGGCCTCTAATAAGTATGCAAATTAGGAGCTCTGGTTTAACTCTGTCTGTCTTTCCTGATTTTAATACTTGTGCAAGGTCAGTAAGTCAGAGAAAGTATTGAAGCCATTAGGTCATTAAGGTAAATAAGCAATTAACTTTTTTAAGTAGATTAGTAATGCCAGTCTTTGTATTTCTCTCAGAGCAGGTTTCCTGTAATAAAATACTTGCATAGCAAAATCAAGGAAGTTTTTACTCTTATTGTTGTGTTCTCTCATTTTATTTATTTACTTATATATTTATTTGTGTTTCTTATATGTAGATTTTGACCATAACATGTATGTGATAATGATGT
The DNA here is from genome assembly GCF_000935625.1 of Nanorana parkeri. Classification (NCBI taxonomy): domain Eukaryota; kingdom Metazoa; phylum Chordata; class Amphibia; order Anura; family Dicroglossidae; genus Nanorana; species Nanorana parkeri. Next base: position 170,847 of record NW_017307596.1, on the reverse strand, counting down.
GCCATTTTATTGGATGGGCATACTATATAAATTGGGGAAGGCAGGTTGTTGGCTTTTCTTTACTACACTTTACTACAGAGGCCAGATGCTGTTCACAGCTTCCTGGTTTTCAAAAAACAAAAGAAGAAATTTCAACTTCACCCCCTGCTGGTGAGTTTGCAGCCTGTTAAGTTACTTATAGCAGCATTCACGTTCCTGAACATTGTACACACTGTGCTGTTTGCCAGCAGCTGCAGTTGTTTGTCTCGGTCATGCAGTAATGGGGAGTTCAACTATGAACTTCATATCCACTCAGATATCAGGGCCGGTTCACACCGCAAAGCCGGCCGGCTCCCTGCGTTCAGGAGCGGGAGGGGGCGTGGTGGTGCATTGAAGTGAATGGCACACCCACCCGTCCGCAGTGCTATGGCCTGCACCCAAAACGCAGGCATATTAGTGCCTGCGTTTCAGTCCAGTGCGATCTGCAAAAATACTGCAGGCACTCTGAGACTCTGGTGTGAACCAGCCCTCAAAGCTATGGATTTTTAAAGTGTTTGGATGTATTTAATTTAGTTAATATTAGATATGCAGTATTTGTTAAACTGGGCTTTTCCAAATCTCAGATCTAAAAATATAGCTGGGATGACAATTGGCTTCCAATTAGTAGTAAAACATTGCTTTAAGCAAGTATATTGTAACACTTTAAAAATGAATACACTGGGAGTGACTCCATCTATTTTAATAGAATAATTCAAACCAATTCTGACAGAACGGCACATTTTTAAATTCACATCCAACAGTATGCAGTTACAAAAATTAGAATACATTTAAAGTCGCCCAAATTAACTGTACTTTAACTTTGTCATAATGGCAAATTCACTTAGAGAATATAGCAATCATTTTGTAATTCTTTTCATAAAATTGAGATATATTACTTTTTGATTGCATGAACATACAGGTCGTCTTTGAAGCTTGAATTGCATAGCAAATGTTCTGGCATCCGATAGTTTATTCCTTCATTGAAAAAAATCTTCAAAGTTTCAAAATGTAACATTAGCCAAAGGGTAGACTATGGAAACCTGAAATATTGCTAGTGAAGCTAAGCAAGTTCAAAGAGTATTTCCTAATTAATCTTCACATTAAAGTGTACCTGTTAGCCACACACACTTAGTACATATACCTAGATTGTACTATATCACATGCTTTCTTTTATAGTCACAGTTTTATTTGTTTAAATTAATTAGCTATTTTAGCATATAATACATGCACAAATATTAGTTAGGTGTAAGTGAAATTAATTTGTAGTTTTCTTCGTTTACAGCTCTACATTGGTATCTAACATAAAGCTGTGATTAAATGCACAGCTACTCCTAGCGCATATAAGGAGCACCTCTGCTTTGTTTCCCAGCATTTTTTTTGCAGTCTGAAACAGAGTGAAATACCAGGTGCCTTCGGGTATGAGGACAGGAAACAAGAGAGAAAACTAAAGCTGAATATAAGCAGCAGTGGGAGTCTCAAGTGTAGTGTTGAGCAGATCTCTGTTCTTCAGCAGCTTCTCTGGGGGGTCTCTAGGTGACAGGGGTCTTGGAGACCCCTGATGTCTCCATAAAGAGGACCTGTCATGTAAATTGGCTATCACATAGGGGATTTCTTAGTCCCCTATGTGATAGTAATAGTAAATAGTAAAAAATAAAAACCCCAGCAGTGATTAAGTACCACCAAAAGAAAGCTCTATCTGTCCCCAAAAAATCGTATAAAATTTGTTTCAGTACATTGTTGCATGACTGAATAAACGTCAGTCAAAGTACTGCAGCGATGAACACTGAAAACTGGCCTGGCCAGGAAGGGGGTGTAACACCCTGGTGTTTAAGTGGTTAAAAAATCTTTTACTTTTTAAAATGTATTACTTATTTACATATTTTTTAAAAAAATCTACTTTTTTCTACCTTTTTCATTGCTTTCCTATTCTGCTCAGTACCAAGGAGGAACCGAGCAGAATAGCCGAGCCGAATGCCGCTCCGAGTGAGTGAGTTGTCGGAGCTTTGGCTCAACCGATCCAGAGCATGTTCGGCTGACCGAAGTGCAGCCGAGGCCAGCTGATTTCAGCCGATATATGGCTGAAATCAGCCTTACAAGCCTGAAGTGAATAGCTGAACAGCGTTCGGCTCACTTCGGGTGGGTTATTCACTTGTTTGCCTTCGGCAGCTTTGTGAATAACCCCAAAAATGTGTTAAACTTTTCAATGTTCACTATGTTGCAACAATGTTGCTCATCATCACTATAATTAGGGCAGGAACTAAGCTTTATTTATAGGACATCATTGAAGTGGATATGCCCACACTGATGTCAACTGGTGGCAGGTACTGCAACAAGAAGGGTGATTAGATAGGTCTGCCCTATGGACTCTAGTGCCATTTTACAGAGTTTGTTTTCATTTCCAGAGTGACATTGAAGGAATCGAATAGTGAACATTGTTAAAGTGATGTAAAATTCCAGCAAAGCTTCCTCTTCATGGTCTGCTGTGCACTCTACACCTTTAAACACAAAAAACAATTTTGACAAAGTAAAGAACCATAATATACTTAATCTCAATTCATCTTTTTGTATAACATTCACATATGAAGTGAGAAAAATGCTCTCGACCAGGGAGTTCACACAATGCATCCTACACACGGTACTGTACTTCCCAATGAATCTGAAGAAAGAGAGGCCTTATGATTATTAAATAAGAACAAAACCAAGTGGGCTGTTCGTCTAGTGTATATTTAGTGTTTGACTAATGATTGCTGCATAATGCATTGGAGGGGATTAAAGGGGAAAGAACAATAATTATCAAATAACAATGAAATAAGTATGCCTGGAGGAAAAATAAAATGTAGTTAAATATGCATTAAGAGTAAAACTATGCACATTTTTACAGGGGAGAATTATATTATTGTAAAGAGGAAGATTGCTTTTGCTTAAACCCTTATTTGCACATTAGTTGGAACATGGTCAGCAGAAGATATGTGCAGCCAATAAACAGGTCTGATTGTGCTGATCTGTTCTTATACATCAGCATAATGTCTCACAGCATCACTTATGTGCTTAGACAAAAGCTCTGTTGAGTGGTTGCAGGTTATTGATTATATAGTCAATAAGTTCAAAGTGTTTTGTACATTTTTACAGCTGTGTCTATCCCTGAGGATTAGGTAATATGCATGTGTCCGTTATCTCTTTTTATGATTTTCCTCTCATGAGTAACTGTAATATTAACCACTTCATGACTAAAGCTATCTTTTTAGCAACCAGAAGTTTTTGTTTTTCCATTTAGATGACACATCAGGCAACAAATGCATCTATTTTTCCATTAAACTTTCTCAGTAAATTATACTTTGAAATAGACTTGGTTTTCATTTGGCAGCAAATTAGACTTTGTATATTTTAGTTTTATCCTTTTTAATTTGGGCTAAAAAAGTGAGCAAACATGAAATTTCCAATGCAATGAACACTACTTTTATGTAAAGCAGTGTAACCCTAGATATTTACATGAAATTTAAATCATTCAAGTCTCTGGAGTATAAACTTACCATGCAAGTGCAATTGCAAGAATTCCTTATTATTCGATACTACAGTATTTATAGCAGGCAGTCAGGAATTGCTTATTATTAAACACTACCGGTAAATACCAGCCAGTCAGGAATTGCTTATTATTCAGCACTGTCCAAACAATAATTGTCAATGAATATACATTGTGTGTTCTAGTTAATTTTAGTTTTTTTTAAATATAAAGCTTTCTAATTGGTGTAAGAAATGAGCTGTGGTAGTATACGTTATGTGCATTGGTGTGCTGCGGTGCCATTGGTTGTTATAGAATCCCAACACACCTGTGTTGCAGCACACCGCAACGTACTGTAACAAACTACAGTACTGATTTTTGGTTTGCCATGGTGAGTTGGCAACCTGATTAAATGAATGGGCTGCCTTAACACAGTGCATGTTAATGCACAACATAACTCACGTCAAAATAATTTACACCACATAACATACATGCGTTAAAAACACAGCACTGGACCGGCCTGGTGTGAATGGGCCCTAAACATCAGTTCTTAACATAGCTGTTTAGATCTCTTTATGGTGCAGTCAGTATATCACTAGGCAATTTGCAGTGTGAAAACAGTCATTGCTGGTAAACATGCAGTTTAGAAACTTCAGACCTCTGAGGGGAATTTGGTGCAGCTGTGCATGGCAACCAATCCACTTCTCTCTTTCATTTTAAAAAGCTTAATGAAACAGAGAAGCTGATTGGTTAACATGGGCAACTGCTCCAGATTCTGTCTGCTCCAGTTTTGATAGATGTGTCCCTTGTGTTCAGTATGTAACTTTAACAAGAACCGATCATGACTGGTCTTATGCAAGAATCTGAATATTTATCAATTATTAAAATAATTGAGGCTTACCTATGAAAGACTTGTATTGGCCTATTTATTTTATATTTACTTTGTCTGAGACTGATTCTGAGGTCACATAGGACATGCCATTTGCTGCCCTGATAGCTATGTGTTTTTAGCACTAGGTCAGGCATCTAAAAAGTGCAACTTACTGATCTCCCATGACTTTTCCCCCCGACTCTTAGAACCAAGAGTCAGGCTAAGACAAAGTAAGTAAAACTAAATAGAAGAGCAAAAATACATCTGGAATAGATAAACCTACACAGTTACAATAATTTAAGACTCAGAATCTTACATAAGCCTAGTCAAGACTAGTTCTTTTCAAAGTGAAAACCCTTTTAATATATCACTTGACATAATGGTGCTAACATTTTCTCCAGGAACAGGTTTGTTGTTTTGACCCACAGGTTCTCTTGAGTTGCATGACTGAGTCCTGCAGATACTACTGATAACCATGAGGAGAGATTGTGTAAAAGGTGTATACTGCATCCTGAATATGTCATTATTCTTAATAATTATAACAATTGGGAATATGCAGAAAAGCATGTAGGGAAAGGTTTAAGCAAAAGGGAATGATTATGAGTGCATCCATACATAAAACAGTGGTTGAATTAGGAGGCCTCTGTAGTAACAAGACAACTTTAGTGCACAGCTCCAGGGATCTCTTGTTTCCATAGCAACCAGGAAATTGAACAACATTTTTGTGTATATACCGTTGCTCATACACAATTGTTTTCAGAATATGGGCAGATATTAAAAAGTAAATGCCATGGGCAGTGATATTTGAAACATCTTTTATGCTACAGCTTAGCACAAAAATGGGATTGCAACCTAAGGTTATTTCTAATGCATTTATGTTTCCCTTCAAAAATGCACTACCAATGATCAAACTGTATGCCATAAAACACTAAATGCTTCATGACTGTATATACTTGTATTCACATATGTGTATATTTTAGAAGCCAGATATATATTTTAGACATGCTAGATAGTAAAGTAAAGTGTATGTTTTTTGTGTATATCTGTGGCCTCTGTGCCCAACCTGTGGCCCTTTGACACTTATTGTGAGGCCCTCAGGGCCCTTGCTTACTCAAGCCAGTGAAGACTGGTAGTAGTCAAATGGTTTAATTTCTTTATTACTCACTGTCTTGCTTTTTTTCTATGCTGTCCAAACCTTTTCTCCTTTTCTATTCCTTCCTCTGATGTTTTATTATGGCTCTCACTGAGAGAAATCTCAACCGTGGCACAAGTCATTTTTAAGTGGACTGAAGGGAGCACGCATGTGGAAGCATTAGTTTGTAAAGGGGCTGTAATAGCAGTGATCTTTAGCAAGTTCCTGTAATGTATCTTTAGTCTTTGACTGTCTTCTGAAGCATGTCCCTGGTCACCAACTTCTATAGCTTGCACACAGTATCTGATCATCTCTTGTAGCATGGCCATGGTCTCTGACCATATCCTGTTGCATGTTGCATATGTGCTTTCTGTAACATTGCATTCATATAATATTATGTTTAGCCCTTTGGTGATGTCAGGGGTTGCACTCATGGCCGCATAATTTAGGAATGTTGACCCCCACTGATCAATAGGAGCCAATCATAAACACAAGTAGAATCTTAAAATCAAAACCAGATCATGCTGCTCCTGATTTTTTTTTTTTTTTTTTTTTTGAAGCCCGTGGGTTACTGAAAGATTCCTGTCTCTTGTGCTTTGCTTTTGCAATGATGATTTAATAAACCCATTTGTACCCTGTTCTTTTAGCTGTCATTTAGGTAGAGATGCACCAATACCAAGTACTGTACTCGGTACAAGTACAGATACTTTTTGAGCTCCAAGACTAGACTAGAGAAAAATTCATAAGTTAGGAGGCAGCTGTCATTTGTAAGGAGCACACAGAGCTCCTGGGATTTGTCCATCTCTGTTTTAATGTATGATTTTGTTT
>NW_017307596.1:161295-164096 GCF_000935625.1 Nanorana parkeri | reverse complement strand
AACCAAAACCCGATCATGCTGCCCCTGATTTTTTTTTTTTTTTTTTATGAAGCCCGTGGGTTACTGAAAGATTCCTGTCTCTTGTGCTTTGCTTTTGCAATGATGATTTAATAAACCCATTTGTACCCTGTTCTTTTAGCTGTCATTTAGGTAGAGATGCACCAATACCAAGTACTGTACTCGGTACAAGTACAGATACTTTTTGAGCTCCAAGACTAGACTAGAGAAAAATTCATAAGTTAGGAGGCAGCTGTCATTTGTAAGGAGCACACAGAGCTCCTGGGATTTGTCCATCTCTGTTTTAATGTATGATTTTGTTTTTATAAACATATATGAAGGGATGCACCAATACCATTTTTGCAAGTACAAGTACTGATACTTGCCCAAGTACTCACAGATACATGTACTGATACATTTTTGTTGTCATGTGACAGTTTTTCTAAAACAATATCGACTAATGGTTTTAGGACAGTGGTGGAGCACCAGAGCCAGGTTCCAGCTGCAACCGCTGCGACCCTGGTAGTTCTCCTGAAAATGCCAAGTATCAGCACTGGTATCGGTGCATCCCTAATTTTAGGCACACACTGCCTGTCTACAGATTTTCTAAAGGCGCTACTGGACAGGAAGTAGCAGGGTATTGGAATTTTCCTCATCCTTTTATACTACATTTATTTTCAATATACTTTGTTCTTGAAATGTTAAGTATACATACATCAATGAAACAGGTGATGTAAATTATGTGATTTTAAAAGTCAAGGAAATGTGTACCACGGAAATATGGAAGCTGACTCATTTTTAAAAATGCTACCTTCCTGGCTGTCATACTGATCCAAAGGCTTCAGTAGTTTTTAGGGTCACTAAACTGGAACAAGTTTGCAGTTCTTTTTTTTTTCTCCTACCTTCTTGATCTGCATAATTCTGGATCAATGACACATGAAAAAATAAAGACACAGCCAGGCAAGTAACATTTTCAGAAGCAGGTCAGCAATGGTAGCCTACATATTCTATGTTATCACTTTTATAACATTTGATGCACAGATACATTTGGACATAGAAAGTGAAGTCACCTGTTTTTCTTGATGGTAACTTAAGATTCCTTGGTTTGTATATCAGTATATCCTGATCACAAGAGCAGAAAATTATAATGAAATAATGGATATATGGCTTTACATAATGAGATAACAACATCAGAGCCCAAGAAACAAATTAATGAAAGAGGACAAATGATGACTTTGTGTAGGTAGCTAACTAGATCTAATTAAAAACATTATTTCATTTATTTGATTATTCAGAACTGGAAATGTGTGAATGTTTTTTTTACCCTCTCATATGTTATTTTTACATTAGGTCTAATGCAAATGAGACATGCTGTTTTGCTGTAAATAAACATGTAACTCTGCATCACTCTGAAAATACCCCCTAATTACTAACAGTAAAACATGTGGAATCTTTCTCAGCTCATTATTTCTGTTCAAAAATGGGTCTTATGGTTAACAGTGGTGCAGTGGGTTTGGATACTGGCTATCTTGACCTGTGTAACTGATGTGTTAGTGCTCTGCTTCTAATTTAAACCGGTCATTATGCAACTGTTATAACATGGACAGAAGAAGTAGTGTAATTCATTGGTGAGTGTTAATCCAGATGGGTTTTTTAAGCTTTAAAAGATAAACACTAAGAAATTAATTATTAAAACTGGCAAAATTGACTGCCCACTGCCCTTTGAATATTAACCAATTAGATAGATAGATAGATAGATTTTATTTGTCACATACACAATCGTACAAGTATGATATGCAGTGAAATGCTTACACGACTGCAGAGCAGTCGTGACGGCAGCCGACTACACCGGCGCCATCTTTGTAGAGCAGTACGGTGACAAGACGCGGATGTAGAGAGCCTGCAGCTTCTCCTAAAGCTCCGGGTGTCGCCTCTGAACGGCAGCGTGATACAAGTGCAGGAGCGCTGTACAATCTTAACCGCCATTAATCCCCAACGGAGAACCTGACTGTGCCAGTTGGTAGACGAGAAGATCGTTATGGGCCTCCGCATAATCCCCCATCTTGTCCTCGACGTGGACGACTCCGTCTCCCAGGGCGTCAACATCCCTTCTCAGCAGCAAAAAGCACATCTCTATGCAGGGAGCACCCAAGAGACACAAGCACGTCCCCTAGGGTAGTGTCCAGCAGGGGGCGATCAGCAGTGGGACAATCCTCAATGGTGCTATTCATCTCCTCACACACATGCACAGTAGGGCCAGACCGCTCGTCCCCCTCCCCAGGCCGTATCTGCGCTCCCCCAGAGTCCAGTCTGGGCGTGGATTAGTTTGCTGTACTGGTGACTTTCACACACATTTTGTTAATTGTCAGGTACTAGACTGTGGAAGTAATCTGCACTTACTGCTTCTATATTACATAAACCAGATTTTTGAAGTCTTCTCACTCATCAGACTTATGAGAGCTCTCTATGTCTTGCATAAAGAAAACATTTTGCATTTGTCAGATAAACTTTCCTCTCTTCAGTCATCCTTCTCTGCTAAGCTGCCCTGGTCAATGCCCAGGAAGTTACTTGATAGCAACAAATGCAGATTGTTTTAGTAGAGTGAGGAGGGGTTAGAACACCTGCACCATCTCATGCCTTGCCCCGGTGTCTCCCCACACAGACCGCAATAAAAAGTCTGTCAAAACCCACTATGAGTTGGGCTCTAACATCACTCTATACCTGTTCTCTCTTTATGCCCATCATCTGCACAGTAGTGTGCAAAAGCAGAAAAGGGTCTGTGATTTTTCCCAAATGATTTCCAT